>NC_056744.1:850695094-850744838 GCF_019279795.1 Protopterus annectens | reverse complement strand
AAAATTTTTTCTTTGCTAAAAAAAATTTTTTTGTGAAAATTTAAGAAAACAGAAACCCTATCAAAGTTAGGGCTTAAATACCAGAACAACAACTTTTTTTTTTTTTACAAAAACACAAAAGAACCAGCCCCCACTAGCCAGCAGACATTTAACACAATCTAGCCAAAGTAAAGAAAGGCTTCAGCTAAAAAAATAGCCTACAGACAGTAAGCACTAGAGAAAGCCACACAATGAAAGTTTTTACACAGATAAAGATTTGTAAAGATACAGAATGCTTTTAACTGCAAACAAATAAAATAAAAGTGCTATATATAAATAGAAACAATAACCTGTATAAATAATAAAAAACAGGATACTTATATATCTCATCTAACAGTTGTAGTCAACACCTCTTATCCACTCTGCTCAGTGTGTATAGACAAAAACCCTATCAAAGTTAGGGCTTAAATACCAGAACAACAACTTTTTTTTTACAAAAACACAAAAGAACCAGCCCCCACTAGCCAGCAGACAATTAACACAATCTAATCAAAGTAAAGAAAGGCTTCAGCTAAAAAAAATAGCCTACAGGCAGTAAGCACTAGAGGAAGCCACAAAAAAAAGTTTTTATACAGTTAAAGATTTGTAAAGATACAGAATGCTTTTAACTGCAAACAAATAAAATAAAAGTGCTATATATAAATAGAAACAATAACCTGTATAAATAATAAAAAAACAAGATACTTATATATCTCAGCTAACAGTTGTAGTCAACACCTCTTATCTACTCTGCTCAGTGTGTATAGACAGAAACCCTATCAAAGTTAGGGCTTAAATACCAAAACAACAACTTTTATTTTTTTTTTTTACAAAAACACAAAAGAACCAGCCCCACTAGCCAGCAGACAATTAACATAATCTAGTCAAAGTAAAGAAAGGCTTCAGCTAAAAAAATAGCCTACAGACAGTAAGCACTAGAGAAAGCCACAAAATGAAAGTTTTTATACTGATAAAGATTTGTAAAGATACAGAATGCTTTTAACTGCAAACAAATAAAATAAAAGTGCTATATATAAATAGAAACAATAATCTGTATAAATAATAAAAAACAGCATACTTATATATCTCAGCTAACAGTTGTAGTCAACACATCTTATCCACTCTGCTCAGTGTGTATAGACAGAAACCCTATCAAAGTTAGGGCTTAAATACCAGAACAAAAACTTTTTTTTTTTTTTTTTTTTACAAAAACACAAAAGAACCAGCCCCACTAGCCAGCAGACAATTAACATAATCTAGTCAAAGTAAAGAAAGGCTTCAGCTAAAAAAATAGCCTAAAGACAGTAAGCACTAGAGAAAGCCACAAAATGAAAGTTTTTATACTGATAAAGATTTGTAAAGATACAGAATGCTTTTAACTGCAAACAAATAAAATAAAAGTTCTCTCTCTCTCTCTCTCTCTCTATATATATATATATATATATATATATATATAAAATAATCTGTATAAATAATAAAAAACAGGATACTTATATATCTCAGCTAACAGTTGTAGCCAACACCTCTTATCCACTCTTCTCTGTCTGTATAGACAGAAACCCTATCAAAGTTAGGGCTTAAATACCAGAACAACAACTTTTTTTTTTACAAAAACACAGAAGAACCAGCCCCCACTAGCCAGCAGACAATTAACACAATCTAGCCAAAGTAAAGAAAGGCTTCAGCTAAAAAAATAGCCTACAGACAGTAAGCACTAGAGAAAGCCACAAAACAAAAGTTTTTATACAGATAAAGATTTGTAAAGATACAGAATGCTTTTAACTGCAAATAAATAAAATAAAAGTGCTATATATATAAATAGAAACAATAATCTGTATAAATAATAAAAACACAGGGTACTTATATATCTCAGCTAACAGTTGTAGTCAACACCTCTTATCCACTCTGCTCAGTGTGTATAGACAGAAACCCTATCAAAGTTAGGGCTTAAATACCAGAACAACAACTTTTTTTTTTTTTACCAAAACACAAAAGAACCAGCCCCCATTAGCCAGCAGACATTTAACACAATCTAGCCAAAGTAAAGAAAGGCTTCAGCTAAAAAAATAGCCTACAGACAGTAAGCACTAAAGAAAGCCACAAAATGAAAGTTATTACACCGATAAAGATTTGTAAAGATACAGAATGCTTTTAACTGCAAACAAATAAAATAATACTGCTATATATAAATAGAAACAATAATCTGTATAAATAATAAAAAAAGGATACTTATATATCTCAGCTAACAGTTGTAGTCAACACCTCTTATCCACTCTGCTCAGTGTGTATAGACAGAAACCCTATCAAAGTTAGGGCTTAAATACCAGAACAACAACTTTTTCTTTACAAAAACACAAAAGAACCAGCCCCTACTAGCCAGCAGACATTTAACACAATCTAGCCAAAGTAAAGAAAGGCTTCAGCTAAAAAAATAGCCTACAGACAGTAAGCACTAGAGAAAGCCACAAAACAAAAGTTTTTATACAGATAAAGATTTGTAAAGATACAGAATGCTTTTAACTGCAAAGAAATAAGATAAAAATGCTATATATATAAATAGAAACAATAATCTGTATAAATAATAAAAAGGGATACTTATATATCTCAGCTAACAGTTGTAGTCAACACCTCTTATCCACTCTGCTCAGTGTGTATAGACAGAAACCCTATCAAAGTTAGGGCTTAAATACCAAAACAACAACTTTTTTTTTTTTACAAAAACACAAAAGAACCAGCCCCCACTAGCCAGCAGACAATTAACACAATCTAGCCAAAGTAAAGAAAGGCTTCAGATAAAAAATAGCCTACAGACAGTAAGCACTAGAGAAAGCCACAAAACAAAATTTTAATACAGACAAAGATATGTAAAGATACAGAATGCTTTTAACTGCAAACAAATAAAATAAAAGTGCTATATATAAATAGAAACAATAAGCTGTACAAATAATAAAAAAGGGATACTTATATATCTCAGCTAACAGTTGTAGTCAACACCTCTTATCCACTCTGCTCAGTGTGTATAGACAGAAACCCTATCAAAGTTAGGGCTTAAATACCAGAACAAAAACATTTTTTTTTACAAAAACACAAAAGAACCAGCCCCCACTAGCCAGCAGACAATTAACACAATTAGCCAAAGTAAAGAAAGGCCTCAGCTAAAAAAATAGCCTACAGACAGTAAGCACTAGAGAAATTCACAAAATGAAAGTTTTTATACAGATAAAGATTTGTAAAGATCCAGAATGCTTTTAACTGCAAACAGATAAAATAAAAGTGCTATATACAAATAGAAACAATAATCTGTATAAACAATAAAAAAACAGGATACTTATATATCTCAGCTAACAGTTGTAGTCAACACCTCTTATCCACTCTGCTCATTGTGTATAGACATAAACCCTATCAAAGTTAGGGCTTAAATACCAGAACAACAACTTTTTTTTTTTACAAAAACACAAAAGAAACAGCCCCCACTAGCCAGCAGACAATTAACACAATCTAGCCAAAATAAAGAAAGGCTTCAGCTAAAAAATAGCCTACAGACAGTAAGCACTAGAGAAAGCCACAAAATGAAAGTTTTTATACAGATAAAGATTTGTAAAGATGCAGAATGCATTTAACTGCAAACAAATAAAATAAACGTGCTATATATAAATAGAAACAATAATCTGTATAAATAATAAAAAAATATATACTTTTATATCTCAGCTAACAGTTGTAGTCAACACCTCTTATCTACTCTGCTCGGTGTGTATAGACAGAAACGCTATCAAAGTTAGGGCTTAAATACCAGAACAACAACTTTTTTTTTTTTTTACAAAAACTCAAAAGAACCAGCCCCACTAGCCAGCAGACAATTAACACAATCTAGCCAAAGTAAAGAAAAGCTTCAGATAAAAAAATAGCTTACAGACAGTAAGCACTAGAGAAAGCCACAAAATGAAAGTTTTTTATACTGATAAAGATTTGTAACGATACAGAATGCTTTTAACTGCAAACAAATAAAATAAATGTGTTATATATATATATATATATGTATATATATATATATATATATATATATAAACAATAATCTGTATAAATAATAAAAAACAGGATACCTATATATCTCAGCTAACACTTGTAGTCAACACCTCTTATCCACTCTGCTCTGTCTGTAAAGACAGAAACCCTATCAAAGTTAGGGCTTAAATACCAAAACAACAACTTTTTTTTTTTTTTTACAAAAACACAAAAGAACCACCCCCCACTAGCCAGCAGACAATTAACACAATCTAGCCAAAGTAAAGAAATGCTTCAGCTAAAAAAATAGCCTACAGACAGTAAGCACTAGAGAAAGCCACAAAATGAAAGTTTTTATATAGATAAAGATTTGTAAAGAGCCAGAATGCTTTTAACTGCAAACAAATAAAATAAAAGTGCTATATATAAATAGAAACAATAATCTGTATAAATAATAAAAAACAGCATACTTATATATCTCAGCTAACAGTTATAGTCAACACATCTTATCCACACTGCTCAGTGTGTATATACAGAAACCCTATCAAAGTTAGGGCTTAAATACCAGAACAAAAACTTTTTTTTTTTTTACAAAAACACAAAAGAACCAGCCCCCACTAGCCAGCAGACAATTAACACAATCTAGCCAAAGTAAAGAAAGGCTTCAGCTAAAAAAATAGCCTACAGACAGTAAGCACTAGAGAAAGCCACAAAATGAAAGTTATTACACAGATAAAGATTTGTAAAGATATAGAATGCTTTTAACTGCAAACAAATAAAATAATACTGCTATATATAAATAGAAACAATAATCTGTATAAATAATAAAAAAAACAGGATACTTATATATCTCAGCTGACAGTTGTAGTCAACACCTCTTATCCACTCTGCTCAGTGTGTATAGACAGAAACCCTATCAAAGTTAGGGCTTAAACACCAGAACAACAACTTTTTTTTTTACAAAAACACAAAAGAACCAGCCCCCACTAGCCAGCAGACAATTAACACAATCTAGCCAAAGTAAAGAAAGGACTCAGCTAAACAAATAGCCTACAGACAGTAAGCACTAGAGAAAGCCACAAAACAAAAGTTTTTATACAGATAAAGATTTGGAAAGATACAGAATGCTGTTAACTGCAAACAAATAAAAACAAAAGTGCTATATATAAATAGAAACAATAATCTGTATAAATACTAAAAAAACAGGATACTTGGATATCTCACTTCACAGTTGTAGTCAACACCTCTTATCCACTCTGCTCAGTGTGTATAGACAGAAACCCTATCAAAGTTAGGGCTTAAATACCAGAACAACAACTTTTTTTTTACAAAAACACAAAAGAACCACCCCTACTAGCCAGCAGACAATTAACACAATCTAGCCAAAGTAAAGAAAGGCTTCAGCTAAAAAATAGCCTACAGACAGTAAGCACTAGAGAAAGCCACAAAACAAAAGTTTTTATACAGATAAAGATTTGTAAAGATACAGAATGCTTTTAACTGCAAATAAATAAAATAAAAGTGCTATATATATAAATAGAAACAATAATCTGTATAAATAATAAAAAAGGGATACTTATATATCTCAGCTAACAGTTGTAGTCAACACCTCTTATCCACTCTGCTCAGTGTGTATAGACAGAAACCCTATCAAAGTTAGGGCTTAAATACAAGAACAACAATTTTTTTTTACAAAAACACAAAAGAACCAGCCCCCACTAGCCAGCAGACAATTAACACAATCTAGTTAAAGTAAAGAACAGCTTCAGCTAAAAAATAGCCTACAGACAGTAAGTACTAGAGAAAGCCACAAAACAAAAGTTTTAATACAGATAAAGATTTGTAAAAATACAGAATGCTTTTAACTGCAAACAAATAAAATAAAAGTGCTATATATAAATATAAACAATAATCTGTATAAATAATAAAAAAAACGGGATACTTATATATCTCACCTAACAGTTGTAGTCAACACCTCTTATCCACTCTGCTCAGTGTGAATAGACAGAAACCTTATCAATGTTAGGGCTTAAATACCAAAACAACAACTTTTTTTTTTTTTACAAAAACACAAAAGAACCAGCCCCCACTAGCCAGCAGACAATTAACACAATCTAGCCAAAGTAAAGAAAGGCTTCAGCTAAAAAATAGCCTACAGACAGTAAGCACTAGAGAAAGCCACAAAACAAAAGTTTTTATACAGATAAAGATTTGTAAAGATACAGAATGCTTTTAACTGCAAACAAATAAAATAAAAGTGCTATATATAAATAGAAACAATAATCTGTATAAATAATAAAAAGGGATACTTATATATCTCAGCTAACAGTTGTAGTCAACACCTCTTATCCACTCTGCTCAGTGTGTATAGACAGAAATCCTACCAAAGTTAGGGCTTAAATACCAGAACAAAAACATTTTTTTTTACAAAAACACAAAATAACCAACCCCCACTAGCCAGCAGACATTTAACACAATCTAGCCAAAGTAAAGAAAGACGTCAGCTAAAAAAATAGACTACAGACAGCAAGCACTAGAGAAAGCCACAAAATGAAAGTTTTTATACAGATAAAGATTTGTAAAGATCCAGAATGCTTTTAACTGCAAACAGATAAAATAAAAGTGCTATATACAAATAGAAACAATAATCTGTATAAACAATAAAAACACAGGATACTTATATATCTCAGCTAACAGTTGTAGTCAACACCTCTTATCCACTCTGCTCATTGTGTATAGACATAAACCCTCTCAAAGTTAGGGCTTAAATACCAGAACAACAACTTTTTTTTTTTTACAAAAACACAAAAGAAACAGCCCCCACTAGCCAGCAGACAATTAACACAATCTAGCCAAAATAAAGAAAGGCTTCAGCTAAAAAATAGCCTACAGACAGTAAGCACTAGAGAAAGCCACAAATTGAAAGTTTTTATACAGATAAAGATTTGTAAAGATGCAGAATGCATTTAACTGCAAACAAATAAAATAAACGTGCTATATATAAATAGAAACAATAATCTGTATAAATAATAAAAAACAGGATACCTATATATCTCAGCTAACAGTTGTAGTCAACACCTCTTATCCACTCTGCTCTGTCTGTAAAGACAGAAACCCTGTCAAAGTTAGGGCTTAAATACCAAAACAACAACTTTTTTTTACAAAAACACAAAAGAACCAGCCCCCACTAGCCAGCAGACAATTAACACAATCTAGCCAAAGTAAAGAAATGCTTCAGCTAAAAAAATAGCCTACAGACAGTAAGCACTAGAGAAAGCCACAAAATGAAAGTTTTTATATAGATAAAGATTTGTAAAGAGCCAGAATGCTTTTAACTGCAAACAAATAAAATAAAAGTGCTATATATAAATAGAAACAATAATCTGTATAAATAATAAAAAAACAGCATACTTATATATCTCAGCTAACAGTTATAGTCAACACATCTTATCCACACTGCTCAGTGTGTATATACAGAAACCCTATCAAAGTTAGGGCTTAAATACCAGAACAAAAACTTTTTTTTTTTTTTTTTTTTTTTTACAAAAACACAAATGAACCAGCTCCCACTAGCCAACAGACAATTAACACAATCTAGCCAAAGTAAAGAAAGGCTTCAGCTAAAAAAATAGCCTACAGACAGTAAGCACTAGAGAAAGCCACAAAATGAAAGTTATTACACAGATAAAGATTTGTAAAGATATAGAATGCTTTTAACTGCAAACAAATAAAATAATACTGCTATATATAAATAGAAACAATAATCTGTATAAATAATAAAAAAACAGGATACTTATATATCTCAGCTAACAGTTGTAGTCAACACCTCTTATCCACTCTGCTCAGTGTGTATAGACAGAAACCCTATCAAAGTTAGGGCTTAAACACCAGAACAACAACTTTTTTTTTTTTACAAAAACACAAAAGAACCAGCCCCCACTAGCCAGCAGACAATTAACACAATCTAGCCAAAGTAAAGAAAGGCTTCAGCTAAAAAAATAGCCTACAGACAGTAAGCACTAGAGAAAGCCACAAAACAAAAGTTTTTATACAGATAAAGATTTGTAAAGATACAGAATGCTTTTAACTGCAAACAAATAAAACCAAAAGTGCTATATATAAATAGAAACAATAATCTGTATAAATACTAAAAAAACAGGATACTTGTATATCTCACTTAACAGTTGTCGTCAACACCTCTTATCCACTCTGCTCAGTGTGTATAGACAGAAACCCTATCAAAGTTAGGGCTTAAATACCAGAACAACAACTTTTTTTTTTACAAAAACACAAAAGAACCAGCCCCCACTAGCCAGCAGACATTTAACACAATCTAGCCAAAGTAAAGAAAGGCTTCAGCTAAAAAAATAGCCTACAGACAGTAAGCACTAGAGAAAGCCACAAAACAAAAGTTTTTATACAGATAAAGATTTGTAAAGATACAGAATGCTTTTAACTGCAAATAAATAAAATAAAAGTGCTATATATATAAATAGAAACAATAATCTGTATAAATAATAAAAAACAGGATACTTATATATCTCAGCTAACAGTTGTAGTCAACACCTCTTATCCACTCTGCTCAGTGTGTATAGACAGAAACCCTATCAAAGTTAGGGCTTAAATACAAGAACAACAATTTTTTTTTTACAAAAACACAAAAGAACCAGCCCCCACTAGCCAGCAGACAATTAACACAATCTAGTTAAAGTAAAGAACAGCTTCAGCTAAAAAATAGCCTACAGACAGTAAGTACTAGAGAAAGCCACAAAACAAAAGTTTTAATACAGATAAAGATTTGTAAAGATACAGAATGCTTTTAACTGCAAACAAATAAAATAAAAGTGCTATATATAAATATAAACAATAATCTGTATAAATAATAAAAAAACGGGATACTTATATATCTCACCTAACAGTTGTAGTCAACACCTCTTATCCACTCTGCTCAGTGTGAATAGACAGAAACCTTATCAATGTTAGGGCTTTTATACCAAAACAACAACTTTTTTTTTTTTACAAAAACACAAAAGAACCAGCCCCCACTAGCCAGCAGACAATTAACACAATCTAGCCAAAGTAAAGAAAGGCTTCAGCTAAAAAATAGCCTACAGACAGTAAGCACTAGAGAAAGCCACAAAACAAAAGTTTTATACAGATAAAGATTTGTAAAGATACAGAATGCTTTTAACTGCAAACAAATAAAATAAAAGTGCTATATATATATAGAAACGATAATCTGTATAAATAATAAAAAAGGGATACTTATATATCTCAGCTAACAGTTGTAGTCAACACCTCTTATCCACTCTGCTCAGTGTGTATAGACAGAAATCCTACCAAAGTTAGGGCTTAAATACCAGAACAAAAACATTTTTTTTTACAAAAACACAAAAGAACCACCCCCACTAGCCAGCAGACAATTAACACAATCTAGCCAAAGTAAATAAAGGCTTCAGCTAAAAAAATAGCCTACAGACAGTAAGCACTAGAGAAAGCCACAAAATGAAAGTTTTTATGCAGATAAAGATTTGTAAAGATCCAGAATGCTTTTAACTGCAAACAAATAAAATAAAAGTGCTATATATAAATAGAAACAACAATCAGTTTAAATAATGAAAAAACAGAATACTTATATATCTCAGCTAACAGCTGTAGTCAACACATCTTATCCACACTGCTCAGTGTGTATATACAGAAACCCTATCAAAGTTAGGGCTTAAATACCAGAACAAAAACTTTTTTTTTTTTTTTTTTTTTACAAAAACACAAATGAACCAGCTCCCACTAGCCAACAGACAATTAGCACAATCTAGCCAAAGTAAAGAATGGCTTCAGCTCAAAAAATAGCCTACAGACAGTAAGCACTAGAGAAAGCCACAAAATGAAAGTTTTTATACAGATAAAGATTTGTAAAGATGCAGGATTCTTTTAACAGCAAATAAATAAAATAAATGTGCTATATATAAATAGAAACAATAATCTGTATAAATAATAAAAAAATAGGATACTTATATATCTCAGCTAACAGTTATAGTCAACACCTCTTATCCACTCTGTTCAGTGTGTATAGACAGAAACCCTATCAAAGTTAGGGCTTAAATACCAGAACAACAACTTTTTTTTTTTTTTTTTTTTTACAAAAACACAAAAGAACCAGCCCCCACTAGCCAGCGGACAATTAACACAATGTAGCCAAAGTAAAGAAAGGCTTCATCTGAAAAGAAATACCTACAGACAATAAGCACTACAGAAAGCCACAAAATGAAAGTTTTTATACAGATAAAGATTTGTAAAGATACATAATGCTTTTAACTGCAAACAAATAAAATAAAAGTGCTATATATAAATAGAAACAATAATCTGTATAAATAATAAAAAAACAGGATACTTCTATATCTCAGCTAACAGTTGTAGTCAACACCTCTTATCCACTCTGCTCAGTGTGTACAGACAAAAGCCCTATCAAAGTTAGGGCTTAAATACCAGAACAACAACTTTTTTTTTTACAAAAACACAAAAGAACCAGTCCCCACTAGCCAGCAGACAATTAACACAATCTAGCCAAAGTAAAGAAAGGCTTCAGCTAAAAAAATAGCCTACAGACAGTAAGCACTAGAGAAAGCCACAAAATGAAAGTTTTTATACAGATAAAGATTTGTAAAGATACAGAATGCTTTTAACTGCAAACAAATAAAATAAAAGTGCTATATATATATAAATAGAAACAACAATCTGTATAAATAATTAAAAAAAGGATACTTATATATCTCAGCTAACAGTTGTAGTTAACACCTCTTATCCACTCTGCTCAGTGTGTACAGACTTAGTGGCTAACTGACCAGCAGTGCTCTAACAGGTGTTGGAGAGACTGTGCAGCCAGTCTATCTGTCTGTCAACTGGAAGAGCTTTGTCTCACTCTGAATGTGAGTTTGCTGCTCAGTTTTTCACTAATAACAGTGCCCCCATTATATCTGCTATTCCCTTTGTTGATCTCAAAGGTGGTACAGTATGTCTTATCCCACTAGCTAAGTCTTGGTTGGTGTTTGACATTCTCTGTCTCAATGAGTGCATTGATTTCTTTTCTGGTATGCTCTTAATAACTTGCAGGCTTGACCCTTGTCCTTCAAAGCTGGTAATGGCCAGCTTTGATATACTTGGCTCAGTTATCTGTCAAACATTGGTTCTCTCCATGGGAGGTAAGGTTTTTCCTTCAGCCTTGAAAGAGGCTTTGGGTATCCCAACTCCTAAGAAACTATCATTAGACCCAAAAAATTCAAACAACTTCTCCCTATCCCTAACTTTTCATTTCATATTGATTAATAAGACATTTAGATTGTTGAGAAAATTTTTTACAAGCAGCTAGAAACTCCCCTTAAAGTCAATGAGTTTATGGATCCTTTCCAGTCAAGGTTTTATATTTGCCATGGCATAGAAACAGCTTTCATAAGAGTTGTTAATGATCTCCTGATGGCAAGAGTCCAGTGGAACTACACAGTGCTGGTCCTTCTATATCTCTCTGCTGCATTCGACATGGTGGACCATGGGATCTTAACAGATTGGCTTCAATCTTACTCTGGAATTTCTGCTACATTTTGTATTGCTTCATTTCTTACCTATCTAACTAAACAGAAATAGTCTATTCTGAAATCATTTCTTTATCAATCAACACTCTTGACTGTGGTATTCACAGGATTCTGTTCTTATTATTCAAGGTGTATGTGTTTCCTCTTGGAGATCTACTTAGGGAAAGAGGCTTGAATTACCAAAGTTATGTGGACAATATCCATATCTATTTCTCCTTTCCCAAATATATCATGGCTTATATTTATTCTCTGGCTGATGACCTTGAAGTCATTCAATCTTGACTCTTCAAGAATCATTTAAAATTGAAACACCACTAAGACTGAGGCCTTGGCAATGCATGCATCAATGAGAGACTCTTCTGCCATACCACTACCTAGGTATACCATGTCCTGTAGTGATGGGTTGGAATTCATTTATAAGGTATGCACTCTGAGACAAGGTGTTGGCTGTTGTAAAGTCATCTTATTTTCATCTAAATAACATTGCTAGGATAAATCACCTTATTCCTCATTCAGATCTTTCGACTGTTGTACACACCTTAGTCTCCTCCATACTGAACTACTGCAATGACCTGTGCCTAGGTCTGCCTAATTCTGTGTTTGGTCAGCTACCGCTGATGCAGAACTCTGTGACCAGGTTATTTGTTGGTACATCCCATTGCCAACATATTACACCTATTTTGCACAGACTACACTGGCACCCTGTTCAGTTTAGGATAATCTTAAAGTCAAAGTCAAAGTAAACTTTATTGTCATACAGATCAACACAAAGGAAAAAGTGCATATCACTGCATGAAATTTCGATACTCAGCCTCGTATCATAAAAATGACAGTGTACAAAAGAAGATATATTAAATTAATAAAAATTTAAATAGTAAAAACAAAAATTCAAAATAAGATACTAAAAATAAATAAAGTAAAACATTTGAAAGGTAAAGAACTTGTAATAGTGTATTTAGCCATTCATGACCTGTGTTCTTACTATCTGAAAGAGTTTATTGAGCCTACCACCCCATGTGGGTGTTGTGCTCATCATCTGAGGTGGTTCCATGGGTTAATTTGGAGAGTTATGTTGTTCTCCTTTTTAGTATTAGGTTCCTTACTTAATTCCCTGCCTTGGTTCCTCCAAGAATGTCCCTTCCTGGCTAGCTTTAGAACTGCTTTAAAGACTTACCATTTTAATTTGGTATAAAACTGAGTAGACTGATATAGTTTAATGTTTTGTGGTTATACTGTTTTTATTGTATTTATGGCTGATGTTTTACTATCTCATCAAGTTTTTGCTCTATGCTATTTTTTTATTTCTAAATGGTGCTTTGTTACAAATCATGCAAATAAACGTGAACTTGAAAGAATAAATGTGAACTGACAGGTTGTCCAATTTTTGTGAACTGACAGGTTGTCCAATTTATGTCCATGGTTGTTGTTGTTGTTTTTCTTTTGGCTTTTCCTGATTAGGGGTTGCCACAGCGAAACTCCAGTCCGCTAATGATTGGCATTCAATTTTTTATGGTGCTGAGGTGCCAGACTGATGCCCAACCTTCAACGAAGGCACGCCCATTTACGCATGTCATTTGAACACCACTCGACTGTGAGGAAGACATGCAGACTCCACACAGAAGGCGCTTCAGCCATGAATCAAATGGGAGAATCTCTTACTGTGAGGCGACAACGCTACCACTCCACCACCGCGGCTTCTCCAATTTATGTCCATGCCAGATATAACTGGAACTGGCAAGGAGATTTGAATAGCCACTGCAAGAATAATACAGGGCATGTGGATCAGAGTATTATGTATTAATGGTGGGGTAAGGTTATGGACATGCCAATGTAGGAAGGAAAACACTCAGGTCTGATGTAGATTATGATATCCAGGATGGGGATGGAGCTCCCACTATCAGTCCAGTCATAATTACTGTGCCACCATTGACAATCCCTGGAGGTAGGATGGATGGTTCATAGGTTCATAGGTTAGTACTAGGCTAACTGCCCTTGCAAGCCATTTTAAGCCTAGCCAATTATCCCTTGTGAGATTCAAACCCCACACCTTGTGTTTGTAAGGCAAACACCTTAACCATTAGGCCACCCTCCCAACCCTGCATGGGTCATTTTGCATTGACAAGCTGTGTCATACAGTAGGCATATAAAAGCTGCATGCAATGGTAAAACTAAGTAGCAGCAATGTCAAAATGGACAATAAAGCAATTATCTGCAAAATATGCAGCTATGATATAAATGGCATTTATGTACCCCTATGCCTAGAGAGTCTTGCCAAGTGCTTCAGGCAGATCAGCTGGTTATCGCCAATCTCACTAGGAGCTGAAAAAAAAAACAGAAAAAACAAGGAAAGATGTCTATGACTTACATGTCTTTTATATGGCTGAACACTTATGCCTAAATAATAACTAGTACCCACCTCTCAGTATTACTTGCTATAAAACTCAGGTGCACTTTCTCTAAACTCCCATTCCCACATGGTAAGAAGGACATAGTGGTACCTCTTCAGGTCACTGCATTTTTATCTGCACTGCACAACTGAGTGGATGATGGCCATGGTATCACTCACTGTACTAAATACTCTCTTAAAATCACCTCCCTCAGCAGAAGCACTCAGTGATCCCAATGCAGAAAGTACAGAAACATTTTTGACTCCTTCCTGCACAACCTGGGAGCCCTTGTACAGTCAGCACACTTAGAAGCCATGTCCATTTCATCAGTTGCAATCTTGAAGAAAAAGTTAGCAGATCTGTGTAAACAAACAGTGTTAGCATCACTTGAAGTGCATCAGTGTGGAGCAGGATAGATCAACAGAGTCCAATGAAACCATACAGCTGCATGTTAATGAGTCATGTGCCATGGTGGTGTTTGAGTTGAAAAATGCACTCGTCTAGATTTATGTACCCAGTATAACCCAAATCCCTATATATGGTTGCACAATAGTACCTCTAGTGGACATGAAGCTGATTAAGAAAATTGCTACCCTATAAGGTTGACAGACCTGTGCACACATGGACATTGCACTTCCTAGTCAGTTTTGCATGTGCATAGTCAGATAGGAGCCTCATTTCGCAGTCTAGAGCGAATACACACTACGATAAAGTGTGGTTTAGAGACATGTATCTTAAACTGCTTCATTAGCGTAACTACAATATATGAGCCTCAAAGTTACTCAATAAAAACAGCTGCAGTCATTGCAGTGCTCATTGTGTTGTGGAGATTTGGTTGAAAGTAATTGAAGTGTAGTGGGTTGTACAAGAGTTCATGAAAAGGGGAAAGATCGGTCTACAGTTACTTTGGTAAGAGTACATGTAAGGCATGTGGGAAGAGTTATACTGTCTTGCTGCTGTTGGGAAAAGTCTGCAACACATCTACTTGCTGACAGGGATAGGTATGTGATGGAGCTCTGCAGTACATTACCATAGATGTAATATATGATGGGGTAACAGACACAGGCCATATGCAAGTGTGGGAATTGACTGCAGAAAATGGATGCTTCCTTTTTTTGGAGGGGTTTCATAGCCATGTGCAGACAGCTGTGTGAGGAGCACAGGTTGGAGTGCAATAATGGATGCCAAGGATGGCAGCTGAGGTGTTAGCAGCAGAAGCCTACAGAGCTAGTGGCATTGAGACTGTGAAAGATAAAATATGACCATTGCTACACAGCACTGCTAGCCTTGACTGTGATGCAATGCCTACTGACTGTGTATTCACATCATATGTGTAACACTGCAGATGATGTGACACTGGAGTGGAACACAGGTTAACAGACAGTGAGATGGTGTACACATTTGGATCACTTCCTGGCAGTGCTTTATTGTTTAAAGCTATGCAGAGTTGTTGACAGGGAGCATGCCACAAAATTGTCCATCTACATATTTCCCAGTTGGGATGTTATGTGGTCCTGTCCTGTGATAAGGTATGGTAAGAAGTTGCATCTACTGGTAGCACAGCAACCATATGGATGTGTGCACATCCCAGCAGGTGCCGCATATAGGTTATGACATAGTTCCAAAGGAAAGGAAGCACCTAGAGAAATTGTTTCAGGCAGAGAAGGAACTACTGTTGCAGGCCTTCTTCGAGTATGGGTGGTGGATACTACAAACAAATAACTGAGCATTCCATAACCATATGTGGTGTGAGCTGATGGCAGACATTAATGCTGACAAGATAACAGCCTCAGTAGGATAGTTCATTAGATCCAGAGAAGGACCACAGGACAGTATGTCCATGGGTGAGGATTTCCCATAGCAGACTAACCTGACTGCGATGTAGGAGTTCCTGTTATCCTTGTCCCGGGAGACAGAACAGACTTTCACAGCAGGCAGACACCTAGATGGGGAAGTCAAGCTGGATGCACCTTCCTGTGTTTCTGTTGGTTATGCTCCAGATTGGTATACTTATGTCAGTAACACAGTTTAATGGCATACAAGTGCCATAAGCTCAGGAATGCTCAACTATGCCATCTGTCCTCTGCTCTACATTCAAAGCTGTGATGCAGATACGTCAGCATACCATTGAAGGTACATGCGTTTACATTTTTTGCATAGCAGTAATTAGTAATGTTGGAGCTTTACTAGGTGGGGGGTTTGCCACATATTAGCAGTGTCACTCATGGGTGTTTACCTGTCTCTATCCACAGGAGATGTAGTTATGAGGTCCTCCACCAAGGAACAAGTTATGCCTATTGTTGTTGCTGCATTGGACTCTCATTGTGATGACAGCCTTAGGATAGTACAGAGGACATAATGTCACTGTCAGCAGTGGTGACTGTAGGGGGAATCTACCCAACCAAGTCTAGTGGCACAGTTGTTTTACCTGTGGAACACACCCTTGCCTCATCTGAACAGGTGAAAAGAGATGTCATCTGCAGGACACCTACTCAGGAGTCACGATCATGCCCTACCCATACACCACCAATGGACATCAGCTCCTCCACAAAGCATGGGAACTGATTCATTAAAGGAAGGCCTGTGGCCTTCACCACTATGCGTCCTAGTCATTGCCTGAGGCTCACCACAGAGCTGTCATCCAGGCACAGGCATGTGCCACTACCTCAGTGGCAGAGATGATGAGTAGTATACTATGCAACCCATATGCTGAGGTACAGAAAGGCTTGGAATAGATGGCCAAACCATTACTGTGTTGTACAGATATGTGGATACCTCCATTGCCTCATAGGTTCATAGGCTGTTATTAGACTAATGGCCACTAGGGCCTTTAGAAGCTTAGCTGTGCACCCCAATTTCATTTGGATCCTGAATATCATGGGTGTCTGTAAGAGTGGAGCATGTTAGTAGGGAGGTAGGATTGATGTCATTCCCATGACCACTGCTCATTTGCCTCCACTGTGAGTACACCCCACAGGTTGGGCCGGTCATATTAATTTGCAACTCCTTCCTCCACATCATCCAGTGGTAGGATGCATGCTGAAGCATGGCATGGGTGCCCACTAAGATATAAAGTACATGGCAGAGAGACTCAGGTAGCACACAAGTAGTCATGGTCCCATGGATTTCTATCAGTTCTACCAGTGGATGTTGGTGTCAGTGTCATTCCTCAGAGGGGACACACCTGTGGTCAAGGACATCAATGCTTTGCATGCTTCCTATCTGAGGTCCCAAAATATCCATCGCACACACATGCACACAGTGCACCACCATCTGCAAGAGCTATGTCCCCTGGCACACATACTGAACACTTAACAAGTACTGCTGGACATCTACCTCTCTCTCAAGAAACATCACTTCCTCCCTATACTGTATACCAACCCCCCAATCCCCTGAACATATCACACATTCACATTTATATCCTTATTAAATTCCCAGCCCACCTCTATATTCATTGCTGATAGCTGTCAATGCCCTCTTCCCATATGTGCAGGCTGTTGAGGGAAGATCTATTCCTGGCATATAAGGCATTAAACAGCACCATAATTATCTGTTGTAAAGACTTTAACCTTGCCTGTGATATAAATAGAACCTGCTGGAGAGATAGGTATGTATCCCGGAGACTACCCCTTCTCTGGAAGAAGCTCCCCATCCATGTGAAGCAGAGTTTCTCCCTAGCCCAATTCAGCTGTAATTTGGACAACTGAATGGGGATCAGGAATTTCATCCCTGGTTTGGCACCTATGTCTCTAATGGACACAGGCAGCCTGTAAATGGTTCATCTCCCAGGCCTCAGCTCATAAATGTTTCATGCCCCAAGTCTCTGTTTACATTTAACAAGGGTATCAGAACTTGTCAGAGATTTGGGATGCGTGTATAAGCTTAAAAAGACCCTTGTGATCATTAGCATAGTAAAAACCTATATGATGACAACTGTGTTCTGCCCTCTCATTTTTGTTATATAGGTAGGTGATGTCAAATGCACAGAGTGGCCAGTTAGTACACGGTAAGAGTACAGCCTGGTTGTAGTATTGCATGCATCAGTTTTAGTCTTTGTTTTGTGGTACCTGGCCTATAGTATAGACTAGATGCTGCCACTTTGTTAGTGCCTCTGTATTTTGCACCGTGCATATAGCATTTGATAGAATGGAAGTGTTTTCAGTTGATATACTGTTGTCAAGGTGGGCCTGACATGGCCTTGATAGAGATACTGGTGCAGTCTAAGACCACTAGAACCTTACAGTAATAAGTTATTTCATGCAATGCTAGCACAGTGTTGTTTCTCTCCTACGTGGTTCTTATGAACTGCATTTGCTCCTCAACATACTGCATCATATCAAGGAACTGGTGTAGTATTCACAAGGTACATGCCTGAGATATACCCTCCTTATACCCTTATGGTCACTGAAAGGTCCCTTTAGTGAAAATATTCAGAGCCACATGTACTTTTGTGTCCACAGCTATTGGCATTTCACATATCCAGTGAGCTTTTATGTAAGGGCAGCACATTTCTACCAGCTCTATATGGTGTCTCTGTTCATATCATAGCAGTCAGCTATGTCCCTGTCATGGAGGTGATGGTATGTTAGAAGCAGTTGGATCCTTCTGTGAAGTGGAGGACCACAGCCACTGGAAGTGAAAATCACCACTAAAATATGCTGCTTGGTTATAACACCAAGCATCGTAGTGCAGTCTCTCTCTGTGTTCACCAAAAAATCTTGGTTTACAAACTCTTGGGCAGCTGTGACTAATCAAGCAATTTGTATACATTTCTGATTCACTCTTCCATAATGTTTACCCTCATTTGTATTAACAATGGGGCTCATTAGCCTAAAGCTGCTCATTTCCATATCATTGTAAGGTCATTAGCACATGATGCCAAATAAGCAATTTCAGTTGCGCTACCTGTCTCTCTATATTGTCCCTGCCATTTGCCTAACACATTACACTGTTTGTTTCTGAATCCTAGCTATAATCTTGATAACTATAAAATAAATACATTGGTATCATTCCTTTGAAAGCTATGGAATCTGTTTTACTTAACATAACATATAATTTCTAAATAAACTACCATTCTCTGACATACAAACGTAAGTTCCTGAAAAGGCATTTTTGTGTTTTCAGATCTAGCCAACTGTTTTGAAAATATGACATCAGCACTGAACTGTAGTTTTTAAGTAGATGTTATCTACCTAGATATTTATTTATTTATTTGTTTGCATTGGTTAACTGGAAATTTCCAGTTTGGTGAACCCATTTTCAGCAGTGAACAGTAGGCACACCGCCTACCTTGACCTAGGCAAAGCCTTCAACACTATTCCCCACTCTGGCATAATAGATAAACTCTCCCAGCTAGGCATCAACCCGTATGTTACCAGATGGGTAGCTAACTGGCTCAGTGATAGAACCCACTCAGTCAAAATAGGGGAAGTCACTTCTAGTAGTAGATCCATAATGAACGGTGTACCCCAAGGGTCGGTCTTGGGACCTCTACTATTTGGGGTATACTTTTCTGAGGTGCAAGTCAAAACCAGTAGTCTGTGGCTGACCAAGTTTGCAGATGGCTGCAAGCTGGGCACTGTCTTAAATTCCCCTAGTGATGTGAACATCCTCCAAGAGGGCCTTACTCAAACTAATGATTGGTGCCAGGAGCATGGCCTCAAATTGAATGCCAAGAAATGCATCATTATCCCCTTTGGGGAAAATGGCCCACTAATTATCACATTAATAACAATGTACAAAGCTTGTAAGCAGTCGTCAGGGACTTGGGCATCCAGGTTGACAGCAACCTGACTTTTGACCACCATGTTGCCTCCATTGTATGGAAGGCTTTCTACATGGCCCACTTCATAAGTAAGGGTTTTTCATTCAGGAACAAGGAGGTCATAACATCCCTGTACTCCTCCCTTATCAGACCCATTATCGAGCACAATGCCCCTTTGGCATGTACCTTGCCAAACACATGCAGCAGCTGGAGAGACCACAGAGGTTCCTGACCAGGAAAAGTCAGGGTCTCAAACACCTATCCTATACAGACATGCTAAAATCCGTGTCCCTCAACTCAGTATCATACAGACTGCTCAGAGGTGACCTGTGTCTGGCATACAAGGCCTTCTCAGACCCAGCCTTGATGGAGTTGCTGCATATCCATAAGTCAAAATCCACACAGGCAACCCACACTCAAGGCCTAAACCTGGTCTGTGACATTAAAAGAACTTGTTGGTGGGATAGATTTGTGTCCCAGAGACTCCCCCACCTGTGGAATAGACTTCCTCTCCGTGTTAAGCAGAGTACCTCTCTAGCCCTCTTTAAGAGGGACCTGAACTGAAAATCTGTTTCAGGGAAAGAACAAAAACTCACAAATACAACACTTACATAAGTATTTCTTAACTTGTTTTCTTCTACATTTGTCAACCAGGTAAGCACGCTGGACATAAGTCTAACTTTTCAAGGGCAACCAAGAGCACTGTATAGTTAAATGACTTGTTCAGAGTCACACAGTAGGTAAATGGAGGTGAAAGAAATCAAACCCCACACCTTGGGATACCTGAAGTAAATCCTTAACAGCACAGAGCCTTAATCCTCTGCACTAATTATCTCACACTGGAAAGAAGTTGATAGGATAGTTTTGCAAAGGTAAGTTCTGTATATGTGCAATAGTAATTACTGAGTAGTGGCCCTGGTTACAGAAAGACAGTCAGAAACATATAGGAAGTTATGTGAAAAACATAACTCAATAACCATAAAGTGATGGTGGAATTCCAGCCAATGTAAGTTTCTCCATGTTATATAATGGAGAGTTATGTTATGATGTCCAGAAGTAAATTAAGAGATTCTGTTTTAGATTTGTTCAGGTCCATTTACTAAAGAAGATGAATCCCCTGTTAGGAGATGAGAGGAGTGCAATGGCAAGGGGAGAAAATACAAGTTGACCATGGTGACAAGAACATTATCTGTAAAGAATTGACTATCCTTATACAACAGGATTCATTTTTATTGGTTTTCTAGACAACATTTGTAAAGCTCTCATCAAGCTTAAAATGTCTACCAAGAATTAAGCCAAGAACCTTTGCAGAAATTATTTTTTTTTAGTGGCTATGGAATCTCATAAAGCGATAATGACTTGGTTTATGTTATTTGTAATTTACAGTTTGTTTACTGGGTAAGTGAATTGGTCAACAGACCCTTTTCAGATGTGACCCAGACCCAAAGGGTACAAATAAAAATGACAATCTGGACAATAAAATTAACAATGTAAACTTGATAGGTTATTTACAATATATACAGATAGTTGTATCAGTTCAACAATAATGTAATAGCCAGTGCATAATTAACCAAGTGAGATTATATGTCATTATAGGTACTGCAGATTGACTAGTGTGACAGGAAGAGGGACTAGCCCCTTTCCTTATGAGCATGCCGATACTTTCAATAAATTCTCCTTAAGTTTTATTTCAAATAATTCTAGGGTGTTTTGTTTTCTTAACCCAGGTGGATGTTGATTTCAGGTGTCAAATCCAAGGTTTGAAAATGCTCTTTCCCCTATAGAATTTGCAATTTTATTCTCAATGGAAGGATGCTGTCCCATTTTTACTATTTTGCAGATCTGAGACCTAAATAGGGCAGCTCTTTCATTAATAGAAAGCTGGTTGTAGCATTTTAAGAGATGAAAATGATGAGTCTGTATGTCTTCATCTAGACCAAATCTGCAAAATTTGTTTATAGCTGTTGGAATGTGTGTGTATTTGTGCTAGAGTGATACATTATAAGGCGAAGTCCATATTCAGTTTTGGGGATAAGGACATTTCTAACTAGGACATGATGAGCAGAGGGAAAAAGGAGGTGTGAGATTTTACAGCACAGCTTTTGTTATTGGGGAGATTTACTAATAGTATTGCCTGTATGATTACTAAAAGAAAGTGTGGGATCTAAGATTATTTACAGGTATTTTTCTTCTGTCTCAAGTGGTAGCATGTTACCATAGTGTCAGATATGTTTATAATTGGAGTGTTTGCCAAATATTGTGGGGCCCAAACAATATGATATTGGATTTTATTGAACTGATATCAGAATATCACTTTCTGCCCACTCTTATTTTGTGAAACTGTTTAGTAGCTTTCTTTGCAGGGAGCTGATGTTATTATATTCCAGAAGAAGAAAAGGGTTATCAGCATGCATTACTATATTAAGGATCCATCTCTGTATCCAAATAGAAATGCATAACTAAAATAGAACATATTCATTGTTATTCTACACATTAATTACATAAACTCATTCCATTACAATACTATGTGAAACTAGCTAACCTAAATCTTTATGAGTATTAAATGAGTACCATGTATACAATATACGATCCACCAGTGATCCTGAATTATTTGTATTAACATTTTTAGAATGGACCTTATTTTACACTTCATGGTCTCATAATCTACTGTTAATATCTACTGTTCCTTAAGAAAAACAGCTTTAATTCCCACATGAATTGTCAATTGTTGAACAATTTTGCATATTTTATATTAAATTCAAGCAATAGGATTACATTTTACAATTATTGATTTTATTCCAGTTGTTTTATTAGAGGTCTAATTGTGGTCTTGACTTGTTGATTTTTCCAAATGTCTCTGATTCGACAACATTTTCTATCCAAACATTGGCAGTTCTTATCATATAGCTTCCAAATCCTATTTTCAAAATGTAATGAAGAAATACATAGTTATAGTAAGGAAAAAAACAAACCAGTCCTGGGTAAAGTGCCTCTTGAGATACAAGCCACTAATGTAAATGATAAAAACAAAAGAGGCTCTCCACGACTATGTTCGGCAACACTTTAATTCAAAACAATAAAAACAACAGTGAGCGCTTTCACGTTCCAAAAACGTTTCATCAGACTTCAACAAACACATATCCTGAACACATTTTTATACCAGTCACTATCACATTCAACCAATGACATTAGATGAATCATTAAACAATTAAAGTAGAACAATTAGTTAACTAAATACAAAACCAAATATACAATTAATAGTAGGCAGCAGATAAATGACCAAAAACACAATACAGACTTCTCCCTCAGTCATCATTTCATCATAAAAAGCCATAAAAAAGCCATAAAAATAATTCTTAACCATAATAAATGATATATAAATGTAATATATAAATATATAAATATAAATAAATATATAAATATATAAATACAGTATGGACATTATTTAAAACCTATAAAAATGTATGCTATCACGGAAACTACATAAATATTTTATATTTTTTATATATTTCAAATATTATCTATGTCTCTCTTTAAAACCTAGAAAATGACTTCAAAAATCTCTCATCATAATAACATATACAACACATTGCAACATATACACAATATATTATATATCCATATACAGAGAATATATATATACATACACACATATATATATATATATATATATATATATATATATATATATATTCATACGTATATATATACTGAATCAATGTTTATATGGTTTTGCTAGCAAAAATGGTTTGAGTGAGATCTTCTCGTTCAATCCATGCTCCCTATATGCCTGTAATCTTATTATCTACTTATTTTCTTGTTCCTCTGTATAATTCCTAATGTCACCTAACCTTTCTGTTTTCTTAATCAATTCCAATACCATAAATTTAAAACTATGTCTAGATCCTGAAGTAATCACATGTTTAGCCAAGGCATTTCCTTCATTTTCTTTATTTATGGCATATACATGTTCCCTAACCCTCTCCCTTAAGGTCCTATTAGTTTTGCCCACATAAAATGATGCACATAATTGACATTGGGCTATATAGACTAAATCTCTTGACCTACAATCAGAATACCTATCAAAGGTAAACTTCTTTCCATTATCAGGATGAATAAATTCATTGCCATTAAGCATGTAGTTACACTGATTACAATGTCTACACGCGAAAGTTCCCTTTCTTTGTGTATGTGTAATCCCTTGTCTATTCTCTTCATAGCAAAGAAGTCTTTTCAAAGACTTCATGTTCTTATAGGTGACATTAGGTTTGTCTCCCACCAACTCTCTCACTTTATGATCCACCATTAACATCTTCCAGTTGTTATTTATAATCTCTTTAATCTTTCTATTTCTATTTGTGTATGGAATAACAATCCTATTCATCTTATTCATCTTATTATTAGATTTATTCTTATTATTCATTTGTTCACTCTTGTTATACCTAAATAGAAATGGTTTCCCTTTACTTGTCCTCTGTTTAGTATTTTCTGAAATGATGTCTAAATCCTGAGTATTATACCCTCTGTCTAAAAAGTTATTCTTCAACACACCTTGTTGTTCTACATATCTATTGTCATCAGTAACTAGCCTCGATACTCTCAAAGCTTGACTTTTCACTATATTGGGATAGATGTGTCATGGATGCATGCTGCTATGGTGTAATAAATTATTCCTCCAGCAAGATTTTCTATACAGGTCTGTTCCTACTGCATCCCCATCTTTATTAATATATACATCCAAAAACTCTATCTGATGGGATGAACTTGCATATTCAAATGTTAGAAAATCTGTTGTACCATTTATGTATGTAACAAAATCATTTAACTGATCTATTGTACCATTCCATATAAGGAAGACGTCATCCACAAAACATTTATATAATGCGAATATGCGAATTTAGTCATGGCCTACTGGGAAGGTACATATGTGTTGGGAGACGCACCATTCAAGGAGAATATTAAATTATATAAAATCAACAACAGAAGTAACACCAACCATCTTTTAATGCTAAATATTAATATTAGAAGTATCAAAAATAAAATACCTGAACTCCAGGCCACAATAGCACACTACTCCCCAGACATAGTTGCTTTAACAGAAATCTGGCAAAATAAAAACATAGCTAACTCAGAAGTTCTTCCTTCCGGCTACAATATCATTAGACAAGACAGACCACTTTGTAAAGGGGGTGGAACTGCCTTACTGTATACGTTCAACTTAACTTTATGTTAAATACCAAACTCCTACCCCTCCCCCAATAATTGGGACATACTTATCTCACAACTTCAACTTCACCCTAAAAAGGTTATCACCACAATTGTGATCTATATTCCACCTGGTAATACACCTGCTAGCCTTGAAGACTTCTTATCCTGGTGTTTTTCCATATACTCACAAGAAACCCTTATTCTGGGGGATTTCAACCTAGATTGGTTCACCTGTATATCAGAACCACCAAGTAATCTAATAAATCTCCATGGCTACCAGCAGCTAGTCCAAATTCCAACTAGATGTGATAAAAAATCTAAAAGGGAATCCATCCTTGACTGAGTCCTAACTAACAACCCCACATTGTACCCCCATACAGGCAGTCTTCCAGAGATCTTAAGTGACCACAACATAATATACCTTATACATAGTAGAACAATCATATGCAACACCACTAACTATAAATCTACTAGAAACACAAAAAAATTCTCTCCTGAGGTCCTCATTACTTTACTCCGTAACTATGACTGGAACCCCCCCCTAAAAACCCTCCCACTTGACCAGGCTGTAGCATATTTCAACCAAACATTTCTACAACATCTAGACACTGTCACTCCATTGCGCAAAATCAAGGTTAGAACCTCTACAAACCCCTGGCTCAGTAAAGAAACCAAACAAATCCTCAATTCCAGAGACACTGCCTGGCTTTACTATCAAAAAACAAAGAAACACAAAGCCTAACTAAGTACCAAGAACTGTGCAACCATGCAAAAAAATGCATTAGGCTGGACAAAAAACTCCTACTACACAACATTACAAACTAAATACCAACACAACACCCCAAAATTTTGCAAAAATGTAAACCAGCTACTAAAATCCACCCAAAAGGCTACCCCCAAACCAATCACCCCTGACACTAAATTTCCCATCGAAACACAATTCATCTCCTGCTTTGTGAACTCAATTCTATCCTTAGTATCACAGGACAGTTCCAACCTCACTATCACCCCCAACACAAATAACACTAATACAAGCTTTACCCTCAAAACAGTTTCCACCACTTCAATCAAAAGCATGCTCTCCAAACTAAAAACCTCATCAACAGCAGCCAACCTACTCCCCAGCTATTTCTTGAAACTTACAGCAGATGCTATTGCTATCCCAATCTCCACTCTCATAAACAGATCAATTGTTGAAAACTATGTGCCCAAACTCTGGAAAATATCCTATGTTACACCCATACATAAAGGCGGGACCTCCATTGAACTTAATAACTACAGACCCATTGCTATACTCTCCCCCCCGGATAAAATCCTAGATAAATGCATCCATACCCAGGTGCTAAAATACCTCCTAGACAGCAACATCCTGTCACCCACTCAACATGGTTTCAGACCTGCCCATAGTACCACTACAGTCCTTCTCTGCTTCACAGACATGGTAAACCATCTCAAAAATGAAGACATGCAGGTGTCAATTCTTTTTTTTTTTGGATATGTCCAAAGCATTTGACACAGTCTCGCACCAAATCCTGCTAAACAAACTAAACCAGTATCACCTATCAAATTCCACTCTTATCTGGTTCCAAAGCTACTTAATTGACAGGTACCAAGCTGTGAAATTAGAAAATTCTCTCTCTCCTCAGCTGCCCATAACTATAGGAGTCCCACAGGGCTCTAGATTAGGACCACTACTATTCACAATCTTCACAAATGACCCCCATACCTCCACACAGCATGCATCTATCATTCAGTATGCAGATGATACTACCTTAATCTGTGCTGCACAGAACATTCCCACCCTCCTGCAAACAACTCAACTAGCATTCTCTGACGTTGAAAACTACCTTACCAAAGCCCAACTTATCCTCAATCCAAAGAAAACACAGCTTATGATTATAACCAGTTCTAACAAAAACACTGATAACAGTTCATTCACTATCTACTGCACAAATGCACTCCAATCGCTCCAGTGGCACAGGCTAAGCTATTGGGAATAACCATAGACTCCCACCTAAAATTTGATAGTAATCTCAACTTAACTATTAAAAACGTACATGCCAAACTGAGATCACTCTGCCGTATCAAACCATTTCTTACCAGCAACACAAGATCATCCATTGCTCACTCCCAATGTCTATCCACCCTACTCTATGCATCTCCCATTCTGATTAATCTCAACAAAATGGAACTAAGCAAAATGGAAGCCTGCTATAACAGAATTGCCTGCTTTGCTGCAAATTGCTCATATAGAACTCATCACTGTACTGCTTTGAGACAGCTCCGCTGGCTTGAACTGCCCAACCTCCTAACCTACAATCAGCTCTGCCTCTATCATTCTATTTATTACCTCCCCAATAACTGTCCTGCCCTCAAAAACCTAGTACAACATCACTCAGCCAAAAGACTTCTTAGATCATCAAGCAAACTACTACTAGAAATCACCAACAACTACAATAGCTTTGGAAATGCACTATATAGTAGTTCAGTGGCTAAAAAATGGAACTCTCTCCTCACTAGCATACAAAACACATCATCCAAAACCTCCTTTAAAAACTTATTAGGCAACATCACAAGCAAAGTTGGCAGTGCCATGACTACTCCCCAGGCTAGTGAAAGCAGATAAGGTACACATACTAAACCTAGAGTACTTGATAATAGTTTTCACTCTTACTCACAAACACTGGCTAATGTACAATGTATGTACTGTACTTGTGTACTATGTATGTATTCTACCTATGTTCCAAATTTCAGCTGTACACCACAAATCTATTAATTACCTTTATTTTTAAATTAATATTTCTTCTTTGTTCTCTCCACTGTAACTGTTGATGTGCTGCATACCACTGTAAAAACATGTCTATAGTAATTTGTGTGTATACTGATCATGTCTAAATATCTAAATGCATCTGTAATTTTTCTGTGTGGAGGTTTTCTCCCAGGGCCTCTGCTGAAAAAGGGCATTTTCGGCTCAGTCAGACACCCCCAGTTAACAAATTTAAAATAAATAAATAAATAAATAATGGATTACTAAGATTTGTTTAGAACTAAATGTTGTAAAGCCTGATTACAATTATATCAAATAAAAATATAAAATATATATATATATATATATATATATATATATATATATATATATATATATATATATATATATACATACATATATATATATATAAAACATCATCTCCTTGAATCAACAAAAAAAATATCATCCAGAAATTGTGTATAATAATGAATTTGGCTGTAAACTTGGATATTGCTCCTAATAAATTTGTAAAGCTGGCTCCGCAAGGCAAGCCCATGGCCATACCAATTTTCTGGAGGTAATATTTGTGATTAAACATGATAAAGTTATATGAGAGAATTATATCTAATAATCCTTCTACTAAAGAAACTTCTTCTGTGGGTGCGCCCCTACTATGCATCATAGCACTCACCCACTCTATACCTTCCACATGAGGATTCGAAGAATAAAGATCTTTAACATCCACAGTTAAAAAATTATAATCATCCCTGAAAGGGAGTTTGTTTATATTGGAAAGAAACGACCAAGTGTCCTTGCATATATGGCTTTCGTGGGCAACATATTTCATGAGGATATTGTCCATGACCTTGGCACATGAGCAAGTGATGCTATTAAAAGCATCGACTAATGTTCTCATGGGGGATCATTGATACTCTTATGCACCTTCGAAATACTGAATAAAATTGGTATTCTAGTGACTGGCTTGGTCAAGTAATTAAATAACTCGATGAACATGTCATTAATAAATGACAATTCCGGAGTATGCAATGTTAAGTTCGTTTTTAAATACTTCCACATAAACCTCACTATTCACAATCTTACTCATTCTGTCCACATATTCCTCTATATGCATAATGACAAGCCCTCCCCCCTTGTCTGGTTGCATAATTCTCACCGGTGCCTGTTTTAATAAATTCAGAGCTTGTTTTTCACTCAAACTGACATTGTGATCACTTTTTACTTCCATATTCTTATGCCCTATATTGTTACGCAGGTCTAATTCACAGATCTGTTCATATAGCGATAAAACCGGATGCAATGGCAAATAAAATGCACTTGCTATATGATAAACATTTTCAGCATCATTTTTCTGACCCAGTAAAACAGTAAGATTCAATTTTCTAACAAAAAGTTTCAAATCAATTAGTGTTTTTGCCATATCTGTATAATAAGAAGGAACAAAAGTGTGGCCTTTAGCCAACAACTCCACTAATTCAGGGACAATGTTCACATCAAAATAATTAAAAATCTTAAAGTCATTGCTGGAATTCAGAATCAACTTACAGTTACTACATTCAGTTTGAGCTGGAGCATTTATCATCTCCGCTTGTTCTTCCTGTTCCAGTTATTGTGCTGTGGTCTCCCACCCTGCCGAGGTACATGATTCAACACCCTGTTCTGAAAATTTCCTGTACTAGATGAAGGGTGAGATTCAAGACGATTGTTTGTAGCATCTTGTATATTTCTATTGCTTGCAATCCGTTTGCTTCTTCTTACTGCGTCCGCCATTGATCCTCCACTTGCATTATTTCAAGTAGGTGGTTCCACTATTGATGGATTGTTAATAGTACCTCCTTCACAAGTATTTTGACCAATCAGATAGATACCTTGAGATGGAGGTGGCTTGGGATAGGCTATTCCTTTGCTATAGTCTTGGCGGTCTCTATTTAACTTTTTAACTTTAGTAGTTTTTAGTTTTATAAGATATTGGTCAATACTATTAAAAATCCTATCATAATTGTAATGATATCATTGAAAATCCATGTCCACCTTAAGTGAATTGTCCAGGTCTGTAGTTTCTTGTATTAAGTTGTCCACAGCTACTTGGTAATGCTTACACATTAGTTCTAATAGTTCAATGCCATGTCTAGCAAATAATTTGATCAGATCTAAATGAAATAGTGAACCTTCCATTAATCCGGTCAGGTATTGCCAAACTCTCAGCCCCTTCAGGATAATGCCTTCTCTGATGCATTCCCGAGGAAGTCCCACAACTTTGTGGGATGAAAAGCACTTCATTAAATTCTTCTAGTTTCACTTCATGCAGTGTTGGAATTACTCTTTCTTGGCTGTTTTTGTTTTTTTAAACACAGAAGCTAATGAACATAAACATGAATATGTCACATTCTGCAAAGTTAAAAAGTATCTTATTGTACAGCTAGCTTAGCACTTTTGTCATATAAAGAACTTCATCAGAACTAACTACATAATGCTAATCTAATGCTTTATATAACTTTTAAAGATCACTTAATTTGTAACAAGTCACGTAAAAAGCAAAGTTCCTTCAACCAATTACTTATTAATATTTTTTTTAATATTAGAAAAACAAAATTAAACAGTAACTAATAAAAATTATAGCTGTACTGGAGATTCAGGTTTATATATTGTGTATAAATAGCATTAAAATGTCATATATTCTCCCAAAATAAAGAGAAAATAATAAATATGAAAATTCTAAATTAAATAGTAATGAATCATACAATTATGATCAAGCTAGTTAAAACACATTTTAAAAATATCACAAATTTATTTGACATTGCCTGTGAGACAAGCCACTATAATTAAGCTGCACACGTCTTAAGTACACTGATGATGCTTATGTTTTCATTTATAGCTAGAGATTCACCAGCGTTAAAGTGTAATTGATGGATTAGGTCACATACTTCTAATTTTAACTCCCAGAGACCACCTTTGAGGTTTATAAGGTTCATAAGTAGGTACTAGCCTATCGGCCTTAGGGCCTATACAAGCCTAGCCAAAAAGGTACCCTGGCTTTCGTCTCCCAAGAAAATTATTTTCCTGTGCCCGTCGAGTAGAGCCACAGAGGTGATCCCCGGGGTGAATTTCCTATTTCCCATCCAGTCATCAAGATTTTTCTTGAAGAGTGCTAAGGTGGAGCTTTGTTTGATATAGATAGGTAGTTTATTCCAGAGTATGGAAACTCTCTGGGACAGGAATCTATCCCTCCAGCATGTTCTGTTTATTGTGGTGACAAGATTTAGGTCCCTAGAGCGTGTAGCTCAGAGGGATTGGGATTTCTTTAAGTGGAGCATGTCCAACAGTTCTGGGCTTGACATAGCTTTGTATGTTAGGCAAACATCACCTCTGAGTAGGCTATATGCGATGGAGTATAGCTGGAGTTTTTTGAGACAGTCTGCATAGGACATCTCTTTGAGGCCAGTAATCCTCTTTGTGAGGTATTTCGCGGCCTTTCCAGTTGTTGTAGATGTCTTGTGAGGTACATACCAAAAGGGGTATTGTACTCTATAATGGGTCTAATCAGTGACGAGTAGAGGGGAATAATGACCTCATTTTTCCTAGATGAGAAACCTTTTGTGATGAGGTGTGCCATGTAGAAGGATTTCCTGACTACTGTGGCAATGTGATTATCAAAGGAGATGCTACTGTCCACCTGTGTCCCAATGTCTCTTATCACACTTTCAGTGTTAAGTAGACTACCACCTATGTGGTAGTTCATTGGTACAGAATTTTTACCAAAGGGGATGACAATGCACTTTTTGGCATTGAGCTTGAGGCCATGGCTTTGACACCAGGCATCTGTCTCAGTTTGGCCCTTTTGTAGGATGTCCACATCATTAGGAGTTTCAATTGTGGCTCCTAGTTTGCAGTCATCTATGAACTTCATTAGCCAAAGACCTTCTGTGTTAGCCTGTACTTCAGAAAAGTAGATACCAAACAGGAGAGGACCCAGGAATGAACCCTGTGGTACTCCACTTGTCACTGGTCTGAAGTCGGATTTGGAGTCTGCTACTTTCACAGTGTAGGTTCTGTCAGTGAGCCAGCTGGCAACCCATCTTGTGACATAGGGATTTATACCTAGTTTAGTGAGTTTATCTATAATTCCAGAGTGGGGAATGGTGTCAAAAGCCTTGGCGAGATCTAGATAGGCTATGTGAACCACCTTATCCTGTCTATGGCTTTGGTGACTGCTTCAAAGAAGTCAGTCAGGTTTAGGAGACATGGTCTGCCTTTTACAAACCCAAACTGGGTGGGGTCCAGAAGTTGGAGATTACCAATGTCTTTGTTTATAAGTTCTGTGATGATACGTTCCATGGCCTTGCAGACCAGGCTCATTAGGCTAATAGGTTCATAGGTTCATAGGTTCATACTAGGCTATCTGCCCTAGGGCATTTATAAGCCTAGCCAGAGTGTGTTTGGCTTTCACCACCCATTTTAAATGAATTTTGCTATGCCTTTTTTCAAGGTTAGTATACTGTGCCTCTGTCTAACAGTGACACAGAACTGATACCCAGGGTAAACCTATGATCTCCCATCCACTCATCAAGATTCCTCTTGAAGAGAGTCAATGAGGGACTCTGCCTAACCTGGACTGGGATTTTATTCCAGAGTGAAGGGAGCCTCTGGGTTATAAATCTGTCCCTCCAGAATGTCCTATTTATTTCAGTGCTGAGGTTCAAGTCTCTCAAGCGAGTAGCTCTATGGGATTTGGATTTTCTGAGGTGCAGCATGTCCATTAATTCCGGGTTGGACATGGCTTTATACGTCAGGCACAGATCGCCTCTGAGCAGGCAGTATGCCACAGAGTAGAGCTGGAGTTTCTTTAAACGGGCAGCATATGGCATCTGTTTGAGTCCTTTGATCCTCCTGGTGAGGTACTTTTGGGGTCTTTCCAGTTGCTGTAGGTGTCTGGTAAGGTACATCCCAAAAGGGGCATTGTACTCAATTATGGGCCTGATGAGGGATGAGTAAAGAGGCACGATGACCTCCCCTGATCTAGATGTGAATCCCTTCATGATTAGGTGGGCTATATAAAATGTTTTTCTAACCACTTTGGCCACGTGGTTTTCAAATGAGAGATTGCTATCAACTTGGGTCCCCAGGTCCCTAATTACTTCTTCCGTACTTAATGGATTACCACCTATGTGGTAATTTATGGGCACTTTGTTTTTGCCAAAGGGGATGACTATACACTTTTTGGCGTTTAGCTTGAGGCCATGCCTCTGGCACCAGTTGTCTGTTTCTATAAGGCCCTTTTGTAGGATGCTTGTGTCAGCTGGAGAGTTGATTATGGCGCCTAGTTTGCAGTCATCTGCGAACTTGGTCAGCCACAGTCCTTCTGTGTTGGCCTGTACCTCCGAGAAATATATACCGAACAAGAGAGGTCCCAGGACTGAGCCTTGTGGGACGCCACTTGTAACTGGTTTGCAGTCTGACATCGCTCCAGCAATTCTAACCATGTGTGTTCTGTCCTTGAGCCAGTTTGCAACCCATCTAGTGACATAGGGGGTTATATTTAAGCTGGTGAGCTTATCTATAATGCCCGAGTGGGGTATTGTATCGAAGGCTTTTGCAAGGTCCAGGTAGGCTGTGTGGACCACCTTCCCCTCGTCAATGGCCTTGGTGACTGTTTCAAAGAAATCAACCAGGTTTAAGAGGCAGGATCTGCCCTTAACAAAGCCGAACTGGGTAGGATCCAGTGTCTGTAGGTCCCCAATATCTTTATTTATGAGGTCCATGATGATCCTTTCCATAGCTTTGCAGACCAAGCTAGTCAGGCTTATGGGGCGATAGTTTCCAGGATCCATTGAGGCACCACCTTTGTGGAGAGGGCCCACTGTTGCTGTGCGCCACTCTTTGGGTACATATCCTGTAGTAAGGCTGAGATTGAACAGTAGTTTTATGTTTGGGTTTAGCTCTTCTTGGAGTTCATGTAGGATGCAGCTCGGGACACCGTCTGGTCCTATTGATGCTGTGTTTTTTGCTTTGGAGAGGGCGGCTCTTACCTGAGCATCTGAGATGTCAGGGGGGCAGCACTCGGCTGGGATAGATATTTGCCCTTTTGGTGGGGGGGGAGTTTGCACTGAACCTGTCAGCTAAGATGTTGGCAATGTCTGTGGGTTTGGTGTATTTTTTGTCATTTTGGACTAATTCTGAGCATATCTGGGAATTCCCACCCAGGTTCCTAACATAACTAAAGAAAGCCTTGTGATTATCCTTAGTGTCCTGTGCAATATTTCTCTCAAAGCTGGCCTTAGACGATTTTATGAGTGCCCACAGTTTTTTGCTAATACTGATCAGAGTTGCCTTCCCTTTTTGGGATTTTGCTCTATCATGTAGTAGCTTCCTCCTTCTATTGTATAGTTTGTTTATGGCTGGGGTCCACCAGACAGGACGCCTGCCTTTGGAAGATTGGGTCTTGGTTTTATTTGGGATTGCATGATCCATGCATTCCTGAAGGTGTTCATAGAATGCGTTTATAAAGGATTCTGTAGTCTGGGCCATATTTTCCACAGGCCCCGCGGCTTTGAAGGATTCCACCTCGGTTTTGAGGAGTGTGAAATTTGCTTTAGAGAAGTTTTTCACTGTGGTTTTCTGGGCAGGGGTTGGGGTCGGGATGTGAATATCCAGTGAGATTAGTTTATGGTCTGATCTTACCAGTGAGGGATACACTTCTGGTCTGGAGTATAGAGCCCCCATGTTGGTGATGATCAGGTCCAGTATGTTTTCCCCTCTTGTGGGAATGGTAACAAGTTGTTCCATAGCATTTGAGTTTATAAATTCTAGGAACCTTTGGGCTAGGGTGTTGGAGCTAGAGTAATGCTCCCAGTCTATGTTTGGGTAGTTGACATCGCCCAATATAATGGTGTTTGGAGAGACCTTCATATCCTCCAGTGTTCTCAGGAAGGCTGAGTGGGATTCCTGGGTTTGGGAGGGTGGTCTGTAGCAGGCTATAAACTGGAAGGCAGTTTTACCCACTGTTAGTTGCACATGGATAGTCTCTGATGCTTTGTGCTGTGCCACCAACCTGGAGGTGTGGGTATCTTTGACAAATATTGATACTCCCCCTCCTTTTGTGGTTCGGTCTAAGTTTTGGGGCTGAAAAGCATGGTATGAAGTATAACCTGGTAGTGCTGGGGTGCTCTTGGGAGCCTTGAACCAGGTTTCTGTTACTGCACAGATATCGATGTTCTCCATGCTAAGGAGAGTTTTGAGTGCATGCATCTTGAGGTTTAGACTTCTGGTGTTGAGTAGCATTACTCTTAGTTTCTTATCCCTTGTGATACCTATGGAGGTGGGTTTGTCTTTTGAGCCTTGCCTAAAAAAAGGCACTATGGGGGTGGCAAGAGCCTTTGCCAATATCCAAATGCCCAGGGTGACAGGTGCAAGCCATCCCTAGCGAAGCATCATGACTTGTCGAGCATGTCATCCCAGGCTGACAGGCATTGGATCCCCTTTGAATGACACCAATACTTAAGCCAATTGTTGAAATTGATAATCTTGTCTTCATATTGTGGCATCATTCTTGGTGAGGGTAAGATGCTACTCAAGGTCAGGGTCATACCGGCCTGGGCTACATGCTCAGAGAGCTCCTCTATGTCTCTTTTCATGTAGTCCAAGGAGGTACATCTCAGGTCATTCACACCAGCATGGACAATGACTGAGTCATATTTATACTTGCCTTGGAGTGACCTGAGTGCTTGTGTTATGTGGCGGATCCTAGCGCCCGACAGGCAGCTCACCGAAACCTTCTCCTTGTTCAGCCTGGTGAGTGGGACGTCAGTGTGCCTGATGATAGAGTCACCTATTACAAGTGTATCAGGTGTGTTGGGCTGTGACTGTTTGGCACACTGGCTTTGTGAGCTATGTGTTGCACGTGTTTTGTTTTGGGGTAGCGGTTGCTTGGGTGTCTGCTTTGGAGGTCGCTGCTGCTTAGGCAGATTTTTATTTAGAGCCTCTGAGTATGTTTTTGTGTGTTTATGTGTTTGGTTTGCTGTCGTGGTAGGTATATGTGAGACTGGAATTGTAGTGAGTGTGGTTTCCTTCTCCTCCTGACTGGTTATGCCAGTACTGAGTTGAGAGAGCTTAGCCTCCAGTTTGGCTATATGGTTGCATCTCTCACATGTGTTGGAATTTGTTGGGAGGAGGAGAGGGTTGTCTGTGTACATGAGGCAGTTGTAACATTGCCTCAAAATTCCCAGATTCACCAGCTGGACCGGAGAGGAGATTGACAAATGACCTTTGGACATGCTAGAATAGTATTGGGAATTCCTTTATAATTGAAAAAAAGGGCCAATGAGGAACAAGGTACTCAAGGGGAGTTTGTGAGGGTGTAGTGCTTTTAATTTTTTAGTGCTGACTTATATAATTGCTTTAGTGAGCAAGTGCCAGGCTTTAGAGTAGGAATAGGGTGTTTATTATGAGAACTAGATCAGTTCAAAGGGAAAAAGTAAAGAGCAGACTTTGTGTAGCCGAGAATGGTTTAAACCCAATTAAGCGGAGCTGCCCGATGCTGCGTTATGCGCAAAATCACGCAAAGCCGCGCCAAAGCGGGTTTTATGCAGGGGGACTTGAAAGAGCTAGAAATTGGCCCAAAACGGCCAATAGACTACCAGATTCTTGAGCTGGGAACACTCCTCCAGGGATAGATAGGCTGCACTAAGCTCCCCACTGCCACTGGTGAACAAAGAAGCCTCCCTTTATCCAAGAAAGGAAATGGGCAACACAGGAACTTTCCAAATGTCCAGAATACAGCAAAGCCTGTACTTGGACTACTCCAGGTCAGGAAAGACAGCAAACAAGGATAATTTTTTTGTTTTTTTTTCTTTTTTGCAACAAACAGCAGGAAAATGCAATAAATATGTAACACATGCTAGTGCACTTGAGTGTGTAGCCTCAACAGGTAAATGCAACAAACAGGACAAACTTTAAAAGTGCAGGTGCAAAAATAACTTTAAACAGTATAAAACAGTTCAAGGAGCAGAAATATTTGCAGTTTAGCTAGATTGGACAGTCGCCCAGGTAGTAGCAGGAAAAAAAACACTTTTATCAGGTTAGCAGTCACTCCTTTAGCCTCTCTGCTGCTAGCACCACTCTGCAGGACCACAAGGAGCTTGGCTGAGTAGTAACAAGCGCAAAAAACGCACCAAAGCAGATTTTATACAGGGGGACTTGAAAGAGCTAGAAATTGGCCCAAAACGGCCAATAGACTACCAGATTCTTGTGCTGGGAACACTCCTCCAGGGATAAATAGGCTGCTCTAAGCTCCCCACTGCCACTGGTGAACAAAGAAGCCTCCCTTTATCCAAGAAAGGAAATGGGCAACACAGGAACTTTCCAAAAGTCCAGCATACAGCAAAGCTTGTATTTCGACTACTCTAGGTCAGGAAAGACGGGAAACAAGGATATTTTTTTTTCTTTTTTGCAACAAACAGCAGGAAAATGCAATAAATATGTAACACAGGCTAGCGCACTTGAGTGTGTAGCCTCAACAGGTAAATGCAACAAACAGGACAAACGTTAAAAGTGCAGGTGCAAAAACAACTTTAAACAGTATAAAACAGTTCAAGGAGCAGAAATACTTGCAGTTTAGCTAGATCGGACAGTTGCCCAGGTAGTAGCAGGAAAGAAAACACTTTTATCAGGTTAGCAGTCGCTCTTTTAGCCTCTCTGCTCCTAGCACCACTCTGCAGGACCACGAGGAGCTTGGCTGAGTAGTAACAAGCGCAAAAACCGCGCCAAAGCAGATTTTATACAGGGGGACTTGAAAGAGCTAGAAATTGGCCCAAAACGGCCAATAGACTACCAGATTCTTGTGCTGGGAACACTCCTCCAGGGATAGATAGGCTGTTCTAAGCTCCCCACTGCCACTGGTGAACAAAGAAGCCTCCCTTTATCCAAGAAAGGAAATGGGCAACACAGGAACTTTCCAAAAGTCCAGAATACAGCAAAGCCTGTATTTCAACTACTCTAGGTCAGGAAAGACGGGAAACAAGGATAATTTTTTTTTTTTCTTTTTGCAACAAACAGCAGGAAAATGCAATAAATATGTAACACAGGCTAGCGCACTTGAGTGTGTAGCCTCAACAGGTATATACAACAAACAGGACAAACTTTAAAAGTGCAGGTGCAAAAACAACTTTAAACAGTTTAAAACAGTTCAAGAAGCAGAAATACTTGCAGTTTAGATAGATCGGACAGTCGCCCAGATAGTAGCAGGAAAAAAAACACTTTTATCAGGTTAGCAGTCACTCTTTTAGCCTCTCTGCTGCTAGCACCACTCTGCAGGACCACGAGGAGCTTGGCTGAGTTTTAACAAGTGCAAAAACCACGCCAAAGTGGATTTTATACAGGGGGACTTGAAAGAGCTAGAAATTGGCCCAAAACAGCCAATAGACTAACAGATTCTTGTGCTGGGAACACTCCTCCAGGGATAGATAGGCTGCTCTAAGCTCCCCACTGCCACTGATGAACAAAGAAGCCTCCCTTTATCCAAGAAAGGAAATGGGCAATACAGGAACTTTCCAAAAGTCCAGAATACAGCAAAGCCTGTATTTGGACTACTCTAGGTCAGGAAAGATGGGAAACAAGGATATTTTTTTTTTTTTTTCTTTTTTGCAACAAACAGCAGGAAAATGCAATAAATATGTAACACAGGCTAGCGGGTTTGAGTGTGTAGCCTCAACAGGTAAATGCAACAAACAGGACAAACGTTAAAAGTGCAGGTGCAAAAACAACTTTAAACAGTTAAAAACAGTTCAAGAAGCAGAAATACTTGCAGTTTCGATAGATCAGATAGTCGCCCAGGTAGTAGCAGGAAAAAAAACACTTTTATCAGGTTAGCAGTCACTCTTTTAGTCTCTCTGCTGCTGGCACCACTCTGCAGGACCACGAGGAGCTTGGCTGAGTAGTAACAAGCGCAAAAACCGCGCCAAAGTGGGTTTTATGCAGGGGGACTTGAAAGAGCTAGAAATTGGCCCAAAACAGCCAATAGACTACCAGATTCTTGTGCTGGGAACACTCCTCCAGGGATAGATAGGCTGCTCTAAGCTCCCCACTGCCACTGGTGAACAAAGAAGCCTCCCTTTATCCAAGAAAGGAAATGGGCAACACAGGAACTTTCCAAAAGTCCAGAATACAGCAAAGCCTGTATTTGGACTACTCTAGGTCAGGAAAGATGGGAAACAAGGATTTTTTTTTCTTTCTTTTTTGCAACAAACAGCAGGAAAATGCAATAAATATGTAACACAGGCTAGCACACTTGAGTGTGTAGCCTCAACAGGTAAATGCAACAAACAGGACAAACTTTAAATTACAAGCACAAAAGCATGCTAAAGCTGGCTTTAAAGCAGGGGTTTATAAAGAGATAGGAAATGGCCCAAAATGGCCAATAAGCTACAAGTCACTGGGCTGGAACCACTCCTCAAGGGACAGATAGGCTGCTCAGAGCTCCCCACTCTCACTGATGAACAAAGAAGCTTCCTCCTATCCAAATAAGGATATGGGCAACACATGAACTATGTCACAGCCCAGAGATCAGCAATACCTGAAGACTGGACTATTCTAGTTCAGTAAAGGTGGGAAACAAGGATATTTTTTTTTCTTTTTTTTTTTTTCTTTTTACAAAGTAGCAGAAATTAGGTACAGAAACACAGTAAATGCTTTAATTCGGCTAGCACACTTGAGTGTGTAGCCTACCAGTTAAACTAAGCAAAAACAAACTTTAAAAGTGCAAAAAACTCAGAAATACAGGCAGGAATGCAGTAAAACAATTTTGCAGAGCTTATTTAGTTAAAGAAACAGAGAAGTCTATATGTACAGAAAAGCAGCTAAAACATACAAACACTTCAGATGCAGTGCAACCTAGAGCACTTGAGTTGTAGCAATATTAAGGCAATTACAGTTATAAGAAATGCTCTGAAATATACTCTATATTTCCAAAATGTTTGAGAAGCGCAGTCAGATCACAAGGAGATTCAGGCAAAAAAAATGTTTTGTTTTTTTTTTTGAAAGGGAAAAAGGAGAAACAGAAGGCCTTATCCAATGTTCTCTCTGTATTAGGTAGAATGAGCTAATGACACTAGACTGGAAGGAGTGTAACAGATCAGATTTACAGTAGGGGCGGGCAACTGCAAAGCCACCAAGTATAACAGCAAGACACCAACTGGGAGGGGTGGTGGGGACAAAAACAATAGCCTACAGACAGTAAGCACTAGAGAAAGCCACAAATGAAAGGTTTTAAACAGATAAAGATTTGTAAAGATACAGAACGCTTTTAACTGCAAACAAATCAGTTACTTGTGCAGATTAGTTAATAGCAATAAAATACACTCAAAGACTAAAAATCAGGCAATAAAAGTGCTATATATTAATTGTTAGAAACAATAATCTGTATAAATAATCGAAAAAAAAAAACAGGATACTTATATATCTCAGCTAACAGTTGTGGTCAACAACTGTCATCCACTCTGCTCGGTGTGTATAGACAGAAACCCTATCAAAGTTAGGGCTTAAATACCAGAAGAACAACTTTTTTTTTTTTTTTTTTACAAAAACACAAAAGAACCAGCCCCCACTAGCCAGCAGACAATTAACACAATCTAGCCAAGTTAAAGAAAGGCTTCAGCTAAAAACAATAGCCTGCAGACAGTAAGCACTATAGAAAGCCACAAATGAAAGTTTTTAAACAGATAAAGATTTGTAAAGATACAGAATGCTTTTAACTGCAAACAAATCAGTTACTTGTGCAGATTAGTTAATAGCAATAAAATACACTCAAAGACTAAAAAGCAGGCAATAAAAGTGCTATATATTAATTGTTAGAAACAATAATCTGTATAAATAATTGAAAAAAAAACAGGATACTTATATATCTCAGCTAACAGTTGTGGTCAACAACTCTCATCCACTCTGCTCAGTGTGGGGAGGTAGTTACCGGGGTCCGTGGTGGCTCCCCCTTTGTGCAGTGGGATAACCAACACTGTGCGCCATTCTGTGGGCACAAAGCCTGATGTGAGGCTATGATTGAACATGGTGCTTAGGTGGGGTGCCAGTTCATTCTGTAGTTCATGTAGAATGCAACCTGCGATGTTGTCAGGTCCCATGGATGCTGTGTTCTTGGTTTTGGAGAGTGTGGTTTTTACCTGTGCAGCCATGATTACAGGTACTTTGCATTCTTCTGGTATAGAGATGGGCCCTTTAAGGGGTGGGGGGGTAAAGTTAGCACTGAACCTATCTGCCAGGATGTTGGCAATATCAGTTGGTTCTGTATATTTAGTGCCATTGTGCTGTAACTCAAAGCAGATCTGAGTGTTGCCATTGAGATTCTTGACATAGCTATAGAATGCTTTGTGGTTGTCTTTAGAATCAGTGGCGATTTTGTTTTCATAACTAGCTTTGGAGGATTTTATGAGGGATCTCAGCTTCTTACTGAGGGTGACCAGGGTGTTCTCCCAGTCATGGGATTTTACTCTTTTTTTGCAACAGTTTCTTTCTTCTGTTGTAGAGTTTGTTTATGGCAGGGGACCACCAGATTGGCTTCCTTTTTTTTGAGGATAGCATCTTGGTTCTGTTAGGGATAGCATGACCCATGCACTCGTGTAAGTGCTTATAAAGTGCATTTGTGTAGGATTCAGCAGTCGTACCTCTATTGTCCATCTGCATGGGTGTTTTGAAGTTTGCCACTTCTATCTTAAGAAGAGTGAAGTTGGCTTTGGAGAAATGTTTTACGGTGGTTTCCCTAATGGGGGGTGGGGGCGGGATGTGGATGTCTAGGCTTATTAGCTTGTGGTCGGATCTGACCAACAAGGAATTGACCTCTGGTGTAGAATACTAGTCACCCATGTTGGTAATGACCAGGTCTAGTATATTGCTGCCCCAGGTGGGGGTGTGGATAAGTTGATCCAAGGCATTGGAATTTATGAATTCCAGAAAGTGTTGAGCAAACGAGTTAGTACATGAGTAGTTTTCCCAGTTAATGGTGGGGTAGTTGAAATCACCCATTATTAGGGTGTTGGATTGTACCCTAATATTTTCCAGTGTATCAAGGAATGAGGAGTGGAAATTCTGGGGCATAGTGGGGGATCTGTAGCAAGTTACAATTTGGATTTCGGTCTTGCCCAGAGTTAGTTGCACTTGGATAATCTCGGATGCATTATGCTGAGCAACTAGCCTGGAGGTGTGGATATCTTTAATGAATATGGACACTCCTCCACCTTTAGTGTTTCGGTCCAGGTTAGGTGGCCAAAAGGTGTGGTATGAATTATAGCCTGGTAATGCAGGGGTGCTCTCTGGAGCCTTGAACGAGGTCTCTGTCACTGCACATATGTCATAGTTCTCCATTTTAAGGAGTGCCTCAAGTGAATGCATTTTGAGGTTTAGACTTCTATCTTCCAATAGTGTTCATATATCATTCTGCAAAGGGGGTCTGCTTCTTTCTCATGTAGAATGAATTACAAGAATCACAGAATTCTAAATACATAAACCTTTCATATTACAACTGTAATGTTGTTCAAACTGAAATGAATAATCTACCCTATTTAATTAAGCTCTGCATCTTCCAATCTACATTTACATTGTGAATATGCTCCACATTTTAGCATACCTTTTGTAGCTTTCCTATGAGCTGTTATGATTATACTTTTTGTTTCCAAATTTTCCTTGATATTTATGTTTTTTATAAATAAAGTGTGATGCCTCATCCACAATGACAGCTATTTCATTTGAACACTGAAATAATTTCCAATTCTGTTCAATTGCATTTTTATCTTACTTCTCTCAGGGTTATACTTTAAAATCATGGCTTTGTCATACCCACAAATGTTATTGGCATTCTCATCTACAGTTTTATGCTCCATATCTCTCCCCAACAGTGGCATGTATTTCTTTCTCCCTAACAACTCTGTTAGTAAACTTACTTCATCCATAAGAATTTCATCATCTGAGATAATTCTGCTGAGTCTTTTTTGCCTCATTGGATGGTTGGTTTTTAAAGTGCAAATAATTATTAGAAAACATGGGTTTTAGATATATAGTTGAACTAAAGTTCCCAGTTTCATTTTTTTATCAATACACACATCTAAGTAATTAATTCCTATGTAAGAATAATGATATGTACGTATTAAAAATAGCTCTGTATTTTGAATATACGTCAAGAATTCCTTTAGCTCCTCTTTGTTGCTATTTCATAGGATAAAAATGTCATCCTAATATCTCTGATACAATTTTATGTATCGGATGTAGGCTGAATTAAACACATAGTTATTCTCCCAGTACTGCATTATAAGGTTTGCATATAAAGGGGCACAAGCTGCACCCATAGAAACTCCAGTCGGTTGTTTAAAGTTCTCCCCCTCAAAATATATAAACTCATTGGTTAAAATTATTTCCATAAAGGTCCTAATAACATTTATGTTTTGATTATTTACAAATTCACAGTCTAACGGCACCTCATGGAACCAGCTTAAACCTTCCTGCTGGAGTATAATAAAGAACAAAAGTACGACATCAACGGTTACAAATATAACATTTTGACCATATAATTTCTTCTTGATTTTACTCAGAAATACCCATGAATCCATTATCATGCATGAATACTTGTGATGATTTTTTTTAACTGTCCATTTACGTATACAACTAGGGGATGTGTTTTAGACCCTGCTGCTGCTACTACTACATAGGGGCAGATTTTCAATATTTTTGTGGATCTTGGGGATTCTGATGATTGCAGAGATCACAGGAGTATCGACATTCAAATATTTATACAATTCTGGAGTTAAGGTACCTTATGTAGCCATGTCTAATAATAATATGTCACGCTTTTGGTGTGCAGTATTGATTTCATTCTTTGAAATCTGGGCATATTAGTTATGTTGGTTTAACAAGCTGAACACTCTGCTAGAATAATCGGTTCCTATCAGCATCTCGAACTCTGACAATATCGAATCTGATATTGTCACAGCGAGAATGCCGAAAGTGCAGAACATCAAATGGGTAAGCGGAAATCTCCATAAGGGGAGATTTCCATTTACCTCAGTGGTGTGGTCTCAGCATTGGTATATTTAAGTAGCAGTGGGTGGTGTGGTGCAAGGGGGCTTGCCCCCCTGCCTACATCATTTAGTTTTTTTTGTTTTTTTGTTTTTTTGTTTTTTTATTCGGCATTCAAAAATAGGATAGGTCAATCATGTCAATTCGACATTTAGTGATTCGAACTATTCAATTTTCGAAATGCTGATATAGACGCAGAATAATCTATCATGTTCATTATAGCCGGACCACCCCTTTATCAGGTTTCATCAATCTTATGTTTCTGTCTGTCACTAGGTTAGACAGCAAACTCCTTTCATCGGAATTTAAATTATCATAATAAAATGATTTTTTAGAACTTAAGATCTTCCCGATATCTCATTCACACATTCTTTTTTTAAAAATCAACTGTTGGATGTATTGTTGGGTTATATGTACTCCTTCTAGTAAAAAAAACATGTTATTACCAGATGCCCTATTATTTTCAAAAAAAAAAAAAAACAAGACTAAAAATTTATTTTCTTAATATATAGTTTTAGCTCTAATAGAATATCTGTAATAGCAATATAACTATAGGGAACCTCCTTTGAAACAATTCAAAATATTTAGTACTGATTTCTAATTTACTATAGTTGGATATATTATACCTGTTGCATGAATACAAAACACCATTTGAATGTCTGTGAATGACATCAAAAGGTCCAGACATGACTGGTTGCAGTCTCTCCTCTAACCTCCCGAATGTCCACAGCACTGCCGATGGTTTATCCACCAGTTCACTTGGGCATGGGGAGTGATTCCCTGCATATTAACATTGTCTTTGTTGGATAGACATTCTGACTGCTGTAGAGGAGGTTGTAAATCATAGTCCATGCAAAGGGGGACATTGGGTACCTGATTGTTACCCTCATTGTTGTTGTCATCTACTGGCTCACTCAAGCCTACTGCCAGTGTATAAGATTTATTCTTAAGAATGTGCTTATTTTGACTCATTTTTGGTAGTGAGTTGATTACATTCTCAGCATACTCCTGAAAATTTCACTCAAGTTCCTTAATCTTTTTGTTTTTAATGGTAGTCCCATGTTTATCAGTGTTGCTAAATACTGAGTGAATTTAAGCTTTTTATACTCAAATAAATCCTCACTTAAGTTGTTAAAAGCAAAGTGAATTTCATCAAGCAAAATATTTAGCTTTCTATCTTTGTCCTTAATAATGAACCTCATTAATTTACACTTGAATAACCAAAACCACTCCTGACAAAAAAATAAATAATAACACACGGAGCAAGGCGAAATGCTGCAGATCTTTTAATGTAAACTGCTTCTGGCACCTTGGCCACAATGCCTTCACGGAATACTTAACAATCAAAGCTGCAGCCATTTTATACAAATGAGTGAGATAATTAAAAAAATTAATCAATCAATTAATACTAATCAACATCACTAAGACCCAAATTACAATACAAAATCACTGCGGTGTTTAAAAAGACAGTGTACGAGAAACATGTTTTCCCTCCACAAATAATGAAACCCCAATGTGTCTCAAAATACAATACATTATATACCAAAATTAATATCCAAATTCAAACCCCAAGGATGAATAGTCCCAAAATTAACAATAAATCTGGCTTCTAGGTGTAATAATTTTCATGTGAAATAATTCATATTAACTTCTTCACATGCAGGCTTGGCCAAAACACTGAAGAAAAAAATTTCAGTGTTGCCATTATGCATGGAACAAAAATGATGAGCCACTGGGCTTTCCAACCTAACATTTCTTATATCAACAAGATGTTCTAAAATTCATAATTTGACTTTCCTTTTAGTCTGCTCTATATACCACTTTGTAGAACAACCGCACCCCAAAATATAAACCACTCCATAGGAATTGCACTCAAAACGCTCCCTGGCCATAAATTTTCTTCCATTGATATGTGTGCCACTTAAATTCTTTATTTTTACAGCACACTTTACATTTGCCACAAGGAATGATTCCACCTCTCTTTACAGTCAATTTTGTCAAGAGGCCCCCCCTCACTTCAGTATACTTGCCATAGACAATACCTCCATCTCTCCATCAGCTCACACCAGAATACTCGGAGTAGAGATTGACAACAATCTCAAATTAAACACCCACATATCCCTTACTATAAAAAAAGTTCATAAAAAACTTGGCGCCTTATATAGAAATAACCAATACTTCACCAAAACTGCTAGAATCACTATTGCAAACTCCCAACTAATCTCCACCTTACTCAACTGGGAGAAATTATCAGACTTAAACAAACTAGAGGCATGCTACAGCAAAACCGTTAAATTCGCCACTGGTGCTCCCTACCGCAGCCTCCATTGTGTCTCCCTCAGAGAAATAGACTGGCTCCAGCTCCCACAACTCCTTCACCTGAATCAACTCTTCTTTGCCCACAAACTTTTAAACCACCCTCTCAAAATCCAATCACTGCAATCCTTTCTCCAACCCTACCACTCCTCCAGACCCCTACGCTCCAGCAACAAAAATCTCCTCCAGATCACCAAAGCCAAAAACACTGCAGGAGAATCTCTATTTCCCGGTACCATATCCAAACTTTGGAATAACCTACCCCCCACCATCACTACCCTAACTTCCTCCAGTCATTTCAAGACTGCACTGAAACTGCACCTAAAATCTCACTGGCTTTGCCCTTGCCCGGACCCAGACTAAATACCCCCTACCCACTTCTGCTCATTTCTGCTCACTCTGCTCAAATCCCCCTCTCTGGCTGATCTAATCTTTGTTTCCATAAAGGTAATTTAATGAAAATGCACTAATTTCCTTTGCTTAGCATACTTAAAACGTATTAATACCATATACTATGTACAATGAGCTGTTTATATTGTTTAAACTGTACATTAAGCTAATATTATTTAAACTATATGTCTGTGTTATTGTTCATACTTTATGTTTTTTTTTACTATAATCTGTACCTAAGAGCTCTCTAAAATATGTCACCAACTTTGTTACTGAATTGTCATTTTACAACATGTGGAGCTTTTCTCCCTGGGCCTCAGCTGAAAAAGGATCTTTGTCCAGTCGGAATTTCCCAGTAAATAAATAAATAAATAAATATAAATAATTCTCTGTTTGAGTATTTCCAGGTTCTAAGATCTTTTGGTATCCTGTTATTAGTAATATGTTCATTTAAATAACAAATATCCAGTTGAAACTTTTATACTTTATGAGTTTGCATTATAAAGTTTTTAACTGAATATCAAGAGTCTCACTTGAAGGTGTATTTGGGAACTTCAGTGGTGACGTTTCCTCAAGCCATTGTTTAAATCAGGATTATCTTAGATTTTAGATCCTTCCAAATGAAAATTGTCATCATTTACTTGCCTTTTCTGGTATGTACTATTATCTTGTATAACTCCACTTCCTTTGCCTGTATCATTGCTTCTGGGTTTATCCAAAGAAAAATTGTTGCCATTTACTAGCCCTTCATTTGCGTATGTTGTTATCTTCTGTGTTGTTCCACTTCCTGTACTGGAAAGAAGCCCTTCATCTCCATTTATAAAAGATCAAGTGGATGGCAAAATTGTAACACTGGCTGGCAAACCTACATTCACACATAATTCACAATTACTTAAAGCCTCTTGTAAATCCAGTAGTGTATTAATAACCTCTTTTTCTTGCTATTCACAGCTGTTTGAACATAAACTTCCAGATAGAAACTGGAGTTGATTTGATTGTTTTAATCTATGACAGTCTGAATGAGAATCCACCAAGTGAGTTAATAGATGTACCAACCATGTTACATCTCCAGTTAGCATTGTAAAACCTGTAATAGATAATGCAGGATGCTGGGAATTGTCCACAGTTGTAAATAAATCCTGAAAGAATATATAAAGATGCTTCACTAACATTATCCTTGCATTATGAAATGTATAACATCTAAAGAGGCAAGTTACCTAATCCTGTTATTTTTTTTGCAGTTGTTTATCTCCAGTGTTAACCATAAGCCCCCTCATGACCAATTGCCTAATTCATTCCCCTTCACTGGGGGTGATAGACAACTGGGAGAAATTATCATATAGACAGCCATCAGAGGTGTTTCACATTTTCCTTATTTTGTTTCCAGCCCAAACTTACACACACTTAGCTAAGCACTGGAGAGAGAAAAGCAATGGGCTGTGTACAAAGGAAATCCCTTCACATCCACAAGGGACATTTCCTCCAAGCATCTCTGCCTTTCCCCTCAGAGCATGAACAGTGGTCTCTCCAGTCTCCATCACAGAGATCACACCACTCAGTATGCCTCTGATTTCACAGGAACCCCCTCTATCTCTCCAGGAAGAAGCAAGTGGGTCATGCCCTTTCACCCCACCCTTTCTCTTTCCAGCTCCTCCAGTGCCAAAGCCATTAATCAAACCCTGCTAGCTTGGGTCAAGGTAAGGGCTCCATCCCTCTGCCCTAGGAGTCAGGCTTAATCTCACTATTTATAAACCTAGTGAGAACTAATGTGGCAGCTGAGTGCACTGCATAGTGCCTACACAAATGAATATTCAAGATATTTTACCAAAATTATTACACAGATAAGCAAGTATTATGAAGAAATACTGAAGACTCTGCAAGTTTATTCATTATCCTAGGGTTTTTGGGGATACTTTCATACAGAGTCCACAGTTTCCAAGAATCATTTAGCAATTTAAGTCATAAAAAAGTGAGATGCTCCAGAGAACAAAAAGATACAGAAACACAACTACTAAAAACAAGAGTCAAGAAGGATTGTATGATGTACTGGACATGTGGTTAAAATTAGAAAAAAATGAAGAAGAATTATATAATATACTGCCTCAGCAGAAGAAGAGGAACTAAAATGGAACAAGCCCCTATATGATATAAAAAGCACATCTTCCATGGAAATAAAAAAGGGAAGTATGGACTAAGACATTTCAGTACTGGAAGAGTGGAATATATATTAATTTGTCAAATTAAATAATGAATGAAGGAAAAACTGTTGTAGGTAACATAACATACATAAGACTGTATATTACATCTTTGTCATGAAATGGCTTGGCTCTACATTAGGGAAAACAGTTTGATTCAATAATGCATGACAAAATCTGAAACTACCATTAAGATCATATGAATTTGACTTTTGGTACAATGACTTAGGTAACAAACAGTAGAAATTGTTGCTGCCAAACATAGGGATCCTATAACAAGAAAAAAAAAAACTGAGATCCTGTACAGTTATTAGAGATATTTTGGAAATTTTATGAACATTTGTATAAAGCAGAGAAGTGGAAAAATCAAGGAAAAGCACAAGTGTTGATATTTATGGAAGAATTAAATATGTCAAGGTTAGAGGGAGATGAGGCTAAACAACTAACTGTTAAGATAGGAGGAGATGAGATAAAAATGGTAATGTATAACCAAGTTGCAAGAAAGTTTCCCGGAACTGATGGTATTCCAGTGGAAGTTTGGAAGCTAGAAGGGAAAAAAGAGATAAAGAGCTGGATGGTTTTGTTTAACTGTATTTCAAAAGGAGTGGAAGCACCAACATCCTGGAAGAAAGTGCTGGTGGCTGTAATACCTAAAGATGGTAAAGACCCATCAGATCCAGCTTCATATAGGCACACTTCAATTCTAAACCATGATTATATAGTGTTTACGTCTATAATGGCTAAAATTAATGGCAAAGGTGATGCCAAAATTGATAGACATGAACCAATGTGGTTTTGTGGAGGGGAGGCAAACATATGACAACATTAATAGAACAATGATGATCCAGACGGAAGGAAGGAGAGAGTAAGAAAATACCCCTGTTATTGGTGGGTCTTGATGCAGAGAAAGCATCTGACAGAGTAAATTGGGATTTTATGAGAAGAGCAATTGAAGCATTTGCATTTCCTGATATAATAAGGTTAATTAGGAGGATATATGTGGGATCAGAGGCAAAAATCAAAGTGAGACTGTTTGTCTCTGATAA
>NC_056744.1:850540094-850690094 GCF_019279795.1 Protopterus annectens | reverse complement strand
ATAAGCAATTCACAAAGAAACAATGAGAGGGTATGTGTATAGTTTCCAAATATGCAACAAAATCTAGAAGAATTAGGATTTTTGCCTGGAAGTGTCTGCATAGTTACTTTTATAACCCATGCAGACTCCAAAGATTTTTTCCTCAGGTAGATGGCAAATGATGAAGGTGTGATGAGAAAGAAAGAGGAAACTGAGAACACATGTTTTAGGAGTGTAATGAGTTGTCCGACTTTAAAAATTCCCTACAGAGTACTCTATCAGGTATAATGTGAGAACAAATGTGTGTAACCAAGGAAATGATTTTCTGAGCTGGGATACAGGATCTGAATTGTCTAGACATAATAAGGCCTTGTTACGTTTAATTTTGGTAGCTGCCAAAAAAGTAATTACTAGAAAATGGAAATCAAAATCTAAGCCAACTATACTTGAAGCAGTGAATATTGTAACAGAGACAAAATAATAGGAAGTGGGATGTTTAGAAAAGGATAGGAGTAAATTATATAGAAACAAATGGAGGTTGTGGGAACAATACATGCGCTAAAATGTTTTGGAAGAGGAATGAGGTTTAAGAGAAGGCAGGAACTGAATAATTTATGTAATGTTCCTTATATTATTATTACAATATGTGTAATGTATAGTGTTTATAAATATGAACTTGTTATTATGGTTTAATTACTTTTATATAAATGTAAGTCTGCCTTTATTACATGTGTTAATTCAATAAAGGTATTTTTTAAAAAAAGATCATATGAATTTATCTAAAAAGTATGTAGGTCAATTTGATGAGCACATACAGAACAAAATCTAAAAGAATGAGCTACCATTCATACACACAAAAGACTAAAAACACTTCCCCTATATTTAATTGACTAATTGTTCTTTGATAAACTTTTGGCTAATTCCTTTACATTGAGTAAAATGTTCCCTGAAAATAAACTGCCTAGACACTCATATAAGTATTTTTATGGGGGTGAGGTGGGGGAGGGGGCAAGCCCCCTCTTAAACTTCCATGAGGCAACATATTTTATTCAGATAAATATATATATATATATATATATATATATATATATATATATATATATATATATATATATATATATATATTCTAACTTTATAGCCTCATAACAACAGGGGTGAGGAGAAACTCAGAAATGCAGTATATTACAGTCTCACTCAAACATAGATTTCTTTGTACAGAGCTGTATCTGAAACAGCAGTTAGTGTAAGATTAGTTGTATTTGTTGGAAAAAGGACAGGTAACTTTTCACATTCTTGTGTGTTGTAGGGTATTTTTTGTTTGTGACACTGTTGGTGTTTTATGTAGCTTGTTTTTCGAGGCATGATGATCATCGAGGTAGTGAGGCTAAAAAAACAAATAGTGGGTAGATCTTAGGTAGATCTTTCGTTGATAAATATTTGGCTAATTACTTGCCACACCAACACAAAACACAAAATACAAACAGTCAGACACAACCAATATATTACAGACAAATCCCAAAGCAAGGTATAGAAAACACCAACAGTACCACAACCACAAATACCCTATAATACCTAAAATCAGAATCTAACCAAAAATTTTCAAAAACAAAAGATCAGACAGATAATTTAACTATTCAATGTAGACAAATCATCTACTCAGAAAAAAAATCAGTGATACAACACATGGTGAAAACCACTCTGACCAAATGTAGATAATCATTTAAGACACATGTACAAAGAAGACAAAAAAAAGCAAACAAAAATAATGTTCTAAATTCATAAATCATGGGTATGTAAAGACTACAATACAGAGAAGATTTTTTAAGAAAGACATCAGTGCAATTCTTTCTTCTTCTTCAATTTATCAACCACTGAGAAAAAGGAAGTCAACAGCCAGACAACATTTTTATTGAGATACCTACAGTTCCCATAATATTCTAATCTAATCTGAGATTGATGTCCATTTTAGGGGGCAGATATTTCTCCATTGCAGTGACCACCCTCTTAATAGAACACTTCTATAGAGGACAGCATGAAAGAATATAATTTGTAATACAAACATTCCACAACTCCATCAATAGACTTTCATTCTTATCAACTAATCTCTAAAAAAATGAAAAAAGTTACATGCCCTATTTCCAGCAGACATAACTAACTGCACATTATTCAGTGTTTCAGACATACCTCCTTACCATTACTTTGAATCTCATCACTTCCATCTATGACTAACTAACCATTTTAACTAATATTATGCTTGCACAACTGAACTGCATACATGTCATGTAAACAAAGGCAACCATGGTCAGACCAACCTCAGTCATTTGACTTACTACCATGCTGAGACCAATCTCATTGTAAGTCATTTGATTTATTACCAGTTATGGAAGTCCATCTAACAAACCACATATATTTTATATCTGTGCACCTACAAAGTTTAAAATATTTACAGTACTTTTAGTTATTTAAGTAACATTATGGTTGCACAACTGAATTGTGCACATGTCATGTAAACAAAAGCAACCATGCTCAAACCAGCCTTACTCATTTGACTTAGTACTATTCATGGAAATCCATCTCTAATTACCTGAATGTTTTCAAGATAAACTACATGTACTTTATATCTGTGCAAATACAAAGTTTAAAATATGCATATGTTTATTGCATACTGTCTTTTATTGCTTGATTGATTGTTGATTGTGTTGGTTCTTCGCAGCCTGTGACTTGTTTTTATAGAGGAGACCTAAAGTATAGTTATATAGCCTACAGTAAATCTGGCCAAGATACAAGGGAAATTCCATTTTTCTTTGCGAATGAAGGTGAAGTTTCTCTGCAGTGCTATGGATAAGGAGAAGAGAGGTAAAGCTGTGTGATGTGTCATCGCTGTTGCTCCTTGAACTTTAAAATAGGTTGGTGCTTATGCAATGGAGGTGGAACTGCAGACTTTAGTGTTGCTAACCATATGAAATATTGTTGAATATGATGATATAAAACAAGCTTCCTATTTGCGATTTTCTTTCTCTGGAACTGTAAGGAAACACAGTCTCTGCAATTAGATCTGAAATATGGTCAGGTAAATCTTCACTGATGAAAACTGAATAAGTGAAATATATTGATGATGAATGGACTGGAACAAAAAGCAAGACAGGTTAACTAGATGAACTACATCTGGATTAATGTACAGGTGTTGTATATGGAGGTTATGTATGCACTGCTGGGTTGGAAGAGAAAATGCCTGGTATGATTGTCATATATAAACTGAGTAAATATAGTACACTTTATATGTACGTTACAGACCTGCCAGAAATCACTGATAATGTTTTCATCAGAAACAAATATAAAGGAAGCACTGTGCTACCAGGTGAATGATTGTTATGCCTTCATTTGCTTGCCTTGAAAAGATTTTAAGGCACCCACGAATGCTAGGATTGAAAAAGGATTTCTACGAGATCAGTTTTAGGCCACCATAAGACTGCAGTTGTTCTGGTAGTGGAATGATGTAGTTTATAAGAAAGAAGTAAGGTTGAAAGTTTTGTAGAACATGCATAGAAAAAAGATTTTTCCAATTAACTTATTGCAAGTTACACAAATATTTCAAGAAAAGGCAGAGTGGTGCATTTATATGGAGTCCATTGTTTTAGGACTACATACAACTGTGAAACAGCACCTGAGCTAAGGAAACAATGAAAATGTATGTGTATTAATTGGACGATAGCAAAATATGGTCATTTTGGAAGACATCAAAAGGACCTTACAATTTTTTCACAAGCAATTTATAACTGATGGAAATAAATGTTATAGTAGGCATGGGGGCAACCAAAATTATGTCTTTTTTTTGTTTTGTTTTTTTTTTGTATAGCAAATAAAATCTGGTAAAATGAGTGCTAAGCAATGTGGCTAGTGGGAATCTGGGTAAAAGGAGTGATGAGCAATGTGGCTAGTGGGAATCCTGGTAAAAAGGAGTGCTGAGCAATGTGGCTAGTGGGAATCCTGGTAAAAAGGAGTGCTTGAGCAATGTGGCTAGTGGGAATCCTGGTAAAAAGGAGTGCTGAGCAATGTGGCTAGTGGGAATCCTGGTAAAAAGGAGTACTGAGCAATGTGGCTAGTAGGAATCCTGATAAAAAGGAGTGCTGAGCAATGTGGCTAGTGGGAATCCTGGTAAAAAGGAGTGCTGAGCAATGTGGCTAGTGGGAATCCTGGTAAAAGGAGTGCTGAGCAATGTGTTGCTGGGAGGAGAAGTGAGACACATATGTTGTTCTGTTTGTCCATTTGCTGAGCCATATGTTCTGCAAGAGATTGGTGAGCCAGAGACATTGTTTTGTGTCTGTCTTGGTGGTTACACTAGGAGCATTAGTTAGAGGATAGGTAGGATTGCAGTATGTGTGTGTGTGTGTGTTTGTGTGTGAGAGAGAGCATGCACTTGTATGTGTATCTCTGTCTATGTGTTTGTGTGTGTACATGCATGCATGTATCTCTAGTGGAGCTGTCATACCTCTAAACTCCTCTAGACTATAGTGCAAATCCTGAAATATGGAGGAATAGACCAGGCACCAGAGAAATTTAAATATTTCCCAAATGTCACTTAAAAAGTTTATAGAAAAATAAGTTTTGCAGCATGAAAGCTATTTAGGAAGTGGAAAATACTAGACACAAGGGACAATCTTTAATATTACCAATCCACAATTAAAAAAAATGATAGAAAAACATGCTTTTGTAGCATGTATGAAGGGGAACACTAGACACCAGGGACACTATTTTATATTACCCCTACTCACTTAAAAAACTTCTTAGAAGACTCGAACCTTGTACCCTTGGCATATAAAGCAACTTAGGGCCTTAGCCCTTTGCACTAATGAAGAACTTAGTAGAACAGTGGGTTTTGCATCCTGATATATTTTCTGCAAAATAAACAATTGTTAGAAGATGCATCACAATGCAACAATTTTCACTGCTAGTCCTAAGTTGGCACAAAGAACTGGTTAGAATTGTTTTACAGAATTGCAGTTTTTGGGGCTAAGATACTCCACGACCATGCTCAGGACTTCTGGACAAAGTCGGGAGGAACACTAGAATACTAGACAACACCAAGGAGAATTTTTGATTATTACTTTGAGTAGCATAAAAAGTTAATAGAGATTTTGAATCATTGCAATGTCTAGTTACCAAATTCAATTGATTGATTGAATGAATGAATGAATGAATGAATGCTTGCATAGATCCTTACATACACCTATTTCACCTAAGTAAGGATTTCGTTCTTTTTCCTTTTCATCGAAATCTTCCAAGAACTAAAGTATACTGTTTAACATATGAAATGGTTACTTCAAAGCTGTTAAATGAAATGTAGTTTAGTAATATAGTAATGTTTCAAAGCAATCTGGTATCTTTAATAGGCAGTGTTTTACACGTTGGTTCATAATTAGATTATTTTTAAATGTTGGTATGCTATGCACAATTTTTAAAATGACCACAAAGTTGAATTGCTGTCAAACACTGCAATTCTTAAAGCAAAAGCTACCTAAGCACAGCATATAAGTGTAGTATCAAGTACTATTTTAATTTCCCCTTTTGCAGAAGGCTTGATCCCATGCACAATGAACAACTATATAGCCCCTGTTTATAATAATTCTTATTTCAAGACCACAAAAGCCCAAGGAAAGAACAAGATGCATCTTGCTTGTTTCTTTGGAATTGCTCTTTCTCTGAGTTGCATTCATTTTGGAATAAGAACATTTAGGAGGAGGAGCAGGAAGGAACAGCCCCACATGAGGAGATTGCAATGAGTGTAACCTCTTGCAAAAACATAACTTTTTTTAGAATGGTGTACTTCATTTTGATCAGTTGAAAAAGATTTCATTCATAACTGTTGTCTATAACAATGCCATTATATTTGGAGATCAATTTAAATATGTTTGCTTTTCACACAGCATTACAATCATAAATTTGAGTAAATGTGATTGATCTAGTGTGATTTCCACTGCTGAGCATTGTGATTTCATAAGTAAACTCTCCCTGACAAGGTTGTGACACACCAGAGGAACCTTTCCATCCAGGTAGTTACTTTTTTGGTACAAAGTGAATGAACTCCTGGGTGTTATCTGGAATAACTGAGGATGCTCATTCATTTGTAGTCAGAGCCCATTTACTACATCAGTTCTGAGACAAAAATGACATATTTTCAGTTGCAAACATTACGCATCACGTATAATCTATAAAGTCACTGTCAGTCAAACTTTATATAGCTCAATTAATTCTTTCCTTCTCTTAAACCTCATTCCTCATCCAAAACATTTTTCTGCATGTATTGTTCCCACAATTTCCATTGTTTTCTGTGTAATTTACTCCTACCCTTTTCCAAAGATCCTGTTTCCAGTTATTTTATCTCTGTTACTATATTCACTACTTGTAGTACAGTTGGTTTAGACTTTGATTTCTATTTTCTAGTAATTGTTTTTTTGGTAACCCTAGAATTAAACTCAGCAAGGCCTTACTATGTCTGGGCAATTCCAATTCTGTATCACAGCTCAAAAAACCATTTTCTTAGTTACACCAATATGATCACTCAGTATTTCAGACAAGAGTAATTTGCAGGGAATGTTTAAAGTTTGCCAACTCATTACACTCCAAAAATATGTTCCCAGTTATCTCTTTTTTTCCCCATCACACCTCCAACATTTATAATCTATCTGAGGAAATTTTCTTTGGAGTCTGTTTGGGATATAGAAATGCCTATGTAAACACTTCAAAGCAAATATCCTAAATCTTCTAGACTTAGTTGCATATTTGGGAAACATACATATATCCTTCCTTTGTTTCTTTGTGAATTACTTATCCAGTCTCGCTTCCCAGTTCTTTCTAACCTCTTCTGATTGATTATATAAAAGTCGAAATATATTCCTAAAGTTATCATGCAATATTTTATATGCCCTACTAATTATCCCTATTTTAACAGCAGCTTCTGTTCTAGGTTCTTCTAAAAATTCTACCAGTGCTGGTCTTTTACATAGAATCTCCCTATTTCTTTCTCTTTGCATATACTCTGATATCAATCCTTTATAAGGAAGGCAATCTCTAGCTAGCAGTCCAAATGAATACTTACACTCTTCCCATTCTATTGCGTTGCCCTCTTTAATTATTTGCTCCCAGTACCTTGGTTCCTTTGCCAGTTTTCTCCAGTAAATTCCAGCCCCCTCTTGTCTATTCTCTGTATCACTAGCTACAGTTATCCCTATTGGCAGAATCTCCTTTTTCCATTCCCAAGTTGATTTAATTCTTAGAATACCTTCTGCTATTTTATGACTATAATATTTTGTGAGGGTATTGTTATTCTCCTTAAGGATCTGCATTCAAAATCCCCAGTCTCTCCTTCTTTCTTGAGCTTCCCCAGTTTCATCACCATTCCTTTCCACTCTGAATTATAGCTTTCTACTTGTTATATGTACAGCAGCCTTATCTATGTAGCTCTGAAATAGCCCTTCAAATCAGGTAATCCCAAACCACTTTGTTCTATTGGAAGGATCAGCTTATCCCACTTGACTATTGCCCTCTTCCCTTCCAGACAAAATCTTTCAACTCTTTATTAATTGTGATCCACAACGTCTCCTCTGGTTGATAAAAATATGCCTGACCTGTTTATAAAACCAAAGGGACTAAAACATTTTCACTCCTTGTATCCATATCCATAAAACAGAGCTTCCAATTTTTCAGTTTTTGAATTATCTTTTGTTTACTTTCTTCCCACATATCCTTTAAATTTTAATATATATATATCATGTCCATATAAATATGGGTATTGCTGAATCAGTTTGTGTATGGGTATTGTTTGCAGCTATTGCCTTTGTTTCATCTTCATTCATTTTGTATCCTGAAAATACTTGAGACTGTCGCAGAATGTTCCACAACACCAAGATGTCCTTTTCTAGCTTTATCAGGTATAAAATATTATCATCTACAAATAAAGCCAATTTTTATTGATTACCACACCAATTCTATCCTTGAATTTCTAAGTTCCTTATTTTCTTTGCCAGTGGTTCTAAATATAACACAGATAACAAAGGGAAAAGAGATCACCTCTGCCTGGTTCCTCTGCTCAAACAGAACTTATCATAGAAGAACCCCCACACTTTAATTTTTGCCTCCAATCCCTCACGTATCCTCCTAATCAACTTTATAATTTTATCATGAAGTGTAAATGCTTCCATTGCCCTGCTCATTAAATCCCAGCTTACTCTGCCGAGTGCTTTTTCTGCATCAAGACCCACCAATAACAGTGGTATTTTCTTACAGTCTCCATCCCTCTGGATCATCATTGTTCTATTAATGTTGTCAAATGTTTGCCTCTCCTCCACAAAACCACATTGATCCATATCTATCAATTTTGGCATCACATTTGCCATTCTTCAAGCCATTATAGATATAAACAATTTATAGTTGTGGTTTAATATCGAAATGGGCATATATGAAGCTAGATCTGATGGGTTTATACCATCTTTAGGTTTTACAGCAACCACTTCTTTCTTCCAGGGTGTCGGTGCTTCTCTTCCTTTTAACATACTATTTAACAAAACATTCCAGATCTTTATCACTTTCTTACCTCCCAGCTACCAAACTTCCACAGGAATAACCTCTGTTCCTGAAGACCTTCCTGTGGATTGGTTATACATCACCACTGAGACTGTTGGATATTTTTGGGGAAATTTGAATTCAGAAAGGGTTTTCTCCTTTGTGAATAAATAAGTAATGAAAAATTCAGGTTGTAGTAAATAACAATCACACAGAAAGGCAAATATTATTGCTAAACTAAATAAACTGTACTGTTCACAGGTACCCAAAATGAAATAGTGGGTTCGAGGACTGTGGGATAGAAAGAGACAATGAATTTTAAATTTGAAAAAGGAAAACAAATGCCTTTACAGATTCACCTATGATTAATGCAAGTAGTATATTAAGATACTCTGATAAAAAATATTTGTTTCTTACATAGTCAAGAGAGTGATATTCATGTATAGTGTCCCTGAAATTAGACCATGGCCTGAGTGCAAGAATGCCATGCAGATGTGTAACACGTCACATTAAATATGCTTCAAACAAATGCTTTTGGCAATATTATGATATTAGTGATAAATAACAATAATATAAAACAGGTGGTGGTTGATATTAACATTACTGTGCAACAAGGTAAAGTAAGTGAAAATGTTTTTTGAGCATAAAATATAAGAAAGATGAAGCTAGACTTTTTGTTCTGACCATTGGTGAAGGAGGTTAAAAACAGATTTCTTAATTATCGGCCCTCTACTCTTTAATATATTCACTAACAATTATATAAATCCTCTCAGCAACCTTCCCTCAAACAATAGGCTGATGATTCTACCCTAATATGCATTTTGGGCAACCTAATACATCTTTAGAGAATTACTTAAGAAGCTTTTAACTCTGTTCAAAGTTGTCTACAGGATAACCATCTGCTACTAACCCCAAAAAACTAAATTATTTCTCTTTTTTCCAAAATCCCATTTCCAAGGAAAAAAACAGCTTTAATTTTTTTCCTTAAAGAGTAATACCATATTGAAGTCACCCCACATAGAAAACTACTTGGCACAAAAGTCAATAATGGCAATCTTAAATTTGATTTACATATCTACAACAGTATCAAGGAAACCCATCACAAAAATTAAGCACCCCATATGGAGTAAAGAAATACCTTACAGATTTTCCCAATCTTACTTAGCTACTACTTACCCCTTACCCTTTCTCTTATATGGAGCCCCTGTCATGACCAATTTACAAGCCTCATTTAGTTCTAAACTTAAACAGTGCTATAACAAAGTTGCCAAATTCTATTGCAACAAACCTTACCAAACACATCACTGTTTAGCACTAAAAATGTTTAACTGGCTCGAGCTTCCTCACCCCGTTTTTTATACTCTGCTCACCTTAACCCATAAAATCAGCCATACTCCATCTGCCTGCCCAGCAATTAGACCCCTACTCCAAAACTATCTTCCAACTCGCCCCCTTTAGTCAAATAATAAACAATTGTTTATCATCTACAAACCACAAAGGACTGCTGGGGTCAGGATCTATTCCAATAGTGTAGCTAGAACTTGGAAGAAAATTACAATATCAATCAGGTTTTACACACACCTTCATCTTTTCAAGCCATTACTTAAAGATTTCCTCTCCGTCTCCTGGCTTTGTCCATGCTCCATATCTGGGACATAGCTCTCCAACACCTTTCATCACCTTCCATATATTCCTTTAAACACTAAATCACTTAACCTGCTTATCCCCTTCTAATACCTCACTTTATTGTAATTCTTAAAGTACTATACCTACTTCCAATTAGCATAGGCAAATTACTATTCCACCACTACTCTGTTAACACTCAAACTTGCTTATCTCCTCTAGTACCTCACTCTATTGCATTTATTAAATTACTCCTGCTTATCTTATATAGCACTCTTCTATCTGTAAAGTCTCAGTATAAGGCTTGTAAATTTAATGTTTGTGAATATCAATACAAATTTTATCATACTGAATATTATGCTGCATTTTTACTGAAACTGCATTGTAAAATTTGTTATTGTATATATCATTAAATATGATATATTGGCAGTGGCGGCTGGTGGCTTCCAATTAAAGGGGGGCTGCAGGAGACAGCTGAATGCGTGGGGCCAATGGGAAGGGGTGTGACCAACTAGAAAGGGGTGGAGCTATGCTCAAAACCACAACAACTGGAACTTTAATTAAATATGCTGCCCTGGGTGCCAAACCATCATTACGAGACTCCAATCAAGACAAAATGAAGTGTAGAAGAAAAAAATATTTCAATGCATTGGCTACATGACAACTTACTTAATATCTAGATGGAAACACAAAGGTTGTGAGGCATGAAAAAATAAATTGCTTTTTAAATACATTACTGGAATGCCAGTCAAAATCAAGGGTAAAAAAAACAAGTAGCACTCAGCTTAAACCACTTCTCCTTGCACTGCAGTTCTAATTATAATTTATATTCAGCTTTATAAAATTACCAAGTAACATGTTGAAAGTAGCAATCTCTGTGATACCCCCACTTGTAAAAATGTTTCTTATCCAAAAAGGACCTGCTGCCTGACAACTATCTACTTGTTTCATGGAGAACACATGATCAAATTAAAAAATGAACAGCAAACAAGAAACAAGCTCAAGATAAATTGCTTTAAGGATTACTGCCAAGTTATGGACCACATATGATAGATTGGCATTCTGTTTAGTTTACGGGTAAAGCCTGCAAAGATAACTGCAAGTCTCCAACAAATGTAATGAGCTTCTGAAAATACTGTAATCCTGTCCTTTATTACAAATACTGTCATATGCATTTCAATACCAAAGACTTATATGTTATCTAGTTATGTAAATATTCTCTGCATGAGAACAACAAAAAGGCTTTCAATGCTGATAATTCTTTAACAGCATGCTTATTAAAGCTTACTTGCATCTTACAATCTCAGGTAAGCTTACCTGATGGTCATTAAAGCATTGCTACTTAAACTCAAGAGCAACAGGCACTAAACAACATGCATTTCCTGAATAATAAGCATAAATCAACAGTATAAAAATATGACAGAAAACCAGAACATTCTGCAAAATCAAGGACAGATGAAAAGCCATAACTGTACTTGTGTCTAACTTGGATGGGGGATACTCTGTCCACACACTTACACTGCATAATTGCTCCTTGCCTTGTTGAAGACATCCAAAGTCACTACAAGGGGGAGTGGGGTACAACAAGTATGTCACAATTTGAAATGTCTCTAACTGACAGTGATGGCCCTGACACATTTGTCATACTCTCAACCTCAGAGCAAGACATCTGGACAAAGCCAAAAATAAAAGTGGGACAAAGGCCCAAAAATAAGGACATTTTTTAAATATTGCTCTTACAGACTTAGAAAGTTAATAAAATAGTAGGTCTTGCATTAGTGTGAATTATCTGAAGGGTATGGAATATGAAACTCAAATGTCTATCATTATTTTCTAACTTCAATTTTTAATGATTTGTCAATAATTTGTCAGAAAACCACAATTGTATGAAAACTGGACCAAAAATATGATGTGGTAGCAGATTTCCAGAAATAAATTCTAGAACAGATGATGGAACTAATCAGCATGTACTCTTTTAAACATTAATTAGGCTAACGTAGGCAAGGATCCACTCCACAGATAATACTATTGTGTTGCTACAAAATTTACTATACAGTTTATCACCACAGAACAGATAACGTATCATACATTTATATACAAAAATAAAAAGGCTATTCAAAATTCATATATTAGGATGAGCACAAATAAAATAACTGATCAAGATTGTTATTTTATAAAATAAACTCTGTGCACAAAATCAAATACAGATTAATGACATAATATTCAAAAAATAATATTTATCTATTTAGTTATATTTGGTAGGTCATTAACAACTCATAACCTTAATCTCTTGCATGAACTATCAGAACATTACAAGGACGAACCAGGAACATTTTACATTTAGCATGGCCAATTTAAAAGACAACAATGGTGATTCTATATAGACTGTATAGAATCTCTGAGCTTGACCTGTCTCTGAATCAGAAAGGGCACCTGCCAGTGGTTGGCTGCTCATGCTAGGTCTTTCTACTACTACTGGTGGTGACCCTTTCTGAATCCTGAGGAGAGTCTATGTATCCCCGTTTCTCACAATCGCGTACACAGACAAGTGTTCAACTATGAATAAAGACTGCATGAGCAGTTGAACCTTAAGTAAAACACAACCTTCATGTTCAGTCCTTTGATTTATGCTATGCTGATACAGACCTACTCTGAATTAAAATCAATCCCCAGGATTTACAAATCTTCTGTGTAAGACTAGATTAGTCTTACACGGAAACGCCAGTCTAAGAGTATGACGGCAGTGTGCCATGCATATTAATGAGGGCGCACTGCCTCAACTCTAAAGCTTACACGGAGCATGGACGAGTGTAGGGAGCGTGTCGGACTGCCGAGCAGTCCAAAAATCCATGCCCCTGCACTGACAAAGCCCAAGAAATGTCGAGTTACAGGAGCGAGTCCACTCACATGTGTACATTGTAACACTACACTCCCCCATATGTTAAACCTCATACAAACTTAAAAATTAAAAGAAATTTTTTTTTTGTTTTATTTCCGATATAGCTGCCCGTATTTGTGCATGTTTGCGTGGGATTGCCCATTGCTTAGCTACAGATAGCTGCTTAGACACTGAAGAGGATAATAAGAAAAAAATATGCAAATTAAGCAAAATAGTGATAGCGTAGTGGTTAGAGCCTTCGCACAAAGAGGAGGCATTCCCTGTTCGAGTCCCACTAATGCACGTTACATTTTGTGTTGGAAATCTGTATACAAAAATATTTCCTGACATTTATCATGTATAAGTTTTGTAAAAAGCATTCAAATGTTATATGTAGTAGTGAACAAATTATATATATATATATATATATATATATATATATATATATATATATATATATATATATGAAGGTGAAATGGTTATGCATTCTGAGGCATGAGCTAAGCACATTTTAGCAGTATTTAGCATATTTAAAACCAATTGCTCGTAGTTGAGCACCACATTAACAAGCACAATGTATTTGCATATAGCTGTGCACCGCGCTAACCAGCATGTCGGGCAACGTCGAGCAACGTCGAGCAACGTTGGGCAATGTTGGGCAAAGTCAGGCAAAGTTGAGCAAAGTCGGCTAAACATGGCCACACGTCCTTTACTGTACCTTAACCATTCAGGTCTGGCCAGTAGGAAAATAAAAAGCAGTGACAGGGCTCAAACTCAGGATACTGTGCACTACAGTCACAGTACATAACCACTAAGCCATGACAGGATTTCATAACCATGCACTTTCAACAGACACATATCTATCAAAGGAATATGAAACATTGCTAACATCAGCTAAGCAGGTGTGCCTACAGCTGAGTTTTTTTCAAAACTGGCCAATCACAAATAAGTGCAGGAAATGAGGCATATTTAAGCTCCACAGGCGGGAATACTTGCCATAACTGGTTGTAGCTCCCTTCTGCAGTCAACATTGCCGGTGTTGGAGAAGGCACTCGATTTTGAGTGCAACGCTGGGCATTGAGGAGACCAAAGTAATGGTTTGGCTCCTTGTCCACAATCATGAGGAAAGACTCCTGCGGGGCCAGTACCAGGGCACCCAATATAAAACGGAGGCCTGAAACAGTCTAGCTCATGATCTCACCAGTGCCACTGGCATTCCTCAGACTGGTGAGCAGGTCAGGCACCATTATTCTGACCTGCAGCAACATAAGGAGGATCAACTGGACCAGTGAATCCAGGAGTCCCATGCGATGCCTAATGCCCCAGTACTGAGTAAGTAGCTATTGTATTAAGTAGTTAAGAATTGCTATGCTTGTCTATACTATGGATAGGTATGTCTCAATATCACTGCATTTACTTCACAGCTGCAGGTGTCCGGGCTATGAATCAGCAAGCCCATGAAGATAGGTTGCAAAGGCTGCGTCATCAGGCAGGTTAGTAATTATTCTGCATGTACTGTTATATAAAATAAATGAGAGAGCCTTCAAAAAGTGTTTTAACCCAATAAATAAAGGTGTAATAATCCTTTAATAAATGTATAATTCCTGGAGTGCGTCTGTGTCATTTTTTTTTATATGTTGTTGTACTGTTGCATTTTACAAATAGTACTGTTGTATTAAGCAGTGTTAACCCACACTTGGGTAGGCCCATATAACGTGGATGAAGGGAGTGCCAGTAGCTTTTATGCATATTTACAGCCCTCAACTGTTGGTTCATGCCCAGCATGTACAGGTTAATCTGGCACATGAATAGCTTAGTATTTTGTTCCCCAGAAATGTCAGTGTGCTGCCAGAAATGTAGGGAGCTGTTAACATATAACTGATACTTTCACCTGAACATATCTAGATAATTATACGAAAGTAGAGCTGTCAGTGTACCATCTTAGCAGTAGTGTGTGTGAGCAACTCTCAAAATATGTAGCAGTAATATCTGCATCTTGGACAGTTTGTATGTAAGATACAGCTCATGTATATAATGATCTAGCAAAATCCAATTGCACAATATAAGGACATTGGGTAGTGTAAAAATACATGTAAGGGACATATAACTGCAGTTAATAGGAATGTAGTGAAAACTAGAAGGATATATAAGTTGTTAATTGAGCTGTCATTTTCCACCTTACTGTATGTGCATAAAAAATGCAATTCCACACCTCAATCGGTATGTCTAATCTCAAAACATTTGTTGGGACATATGTCCTATTGGTTTATAAATATTTGCATTTATTTCTATGCATGTGCCCTGTTAAAATACCACAATATTGGTGGCCTGTTGCCATCAATTCAACCTGCATGCTGTTGTAATGTCCACTGTTGTTCTATATATGCATGTGTTATGCTTGCTTATCAACTGTTGAAAATCTGGTGTGTTGGGTTAATGGGAATACTTCTGCATGCTGTTATAACTAATTGGGAATGCTGTTGACTGTTACTAACCCATATCTTTATTAAACCCTCCAAAACATAATTCGTATGGGAAGGCTGGTCCCAGCGGACCCACCTGTCCCACCTCAGCTGGCCATAGCACCTGGCACCAGCAGGTCCGGTGCCCAGCCTGGGACCTCCTCCTCCATTGGCCCTGTGCCACCTTCAGGTGGAAGCGCTGCAGGGGATGGGGCTCAGCCCCCCCGTGCAAGCATGGGTGGAGGAGGGCCACCTATCACCCTTCGAATGGTCCAGGCTGTGGTGCATAGAGAGATTGAATGTTCTGCTGCAGAACCTCTATGCCAGCTTGAGGCACAAGTGGCGCAACTCCCGGGTCAGCCTGCCCCTCCTACACAGCCCCCAGCACAGCAACCCTCTGGGCTGTGAAGGTGCAGTGGTAACTGCCCATGGGTGGGGACCTCAGTCCCACTGTTTCCATCTGTGGGCTCATGTGCTTGCGATTTCCAAACATCCCTCCCCATCAAAGGTGTTCACCCACCACATGTATCATATACCGCCCCTGTATGCATCTTGTTTGTCTTGTCTGTTTACCTCCCCAACCTACCTCCCCAAATATACCTACTTCCCCTACCCCACATTCCACTCTCACCTAAAAAAAAAGGGGGGCAATCTGCTCCCAAAAAAAAAACTACGCCCCATACATAGCTGCCCATTTTGCACACATGTACACTGGACACATAAAATGTAATTTAATTGGCATTACAACATACTTTGTTGTCCTCACCCCTCTCTCAGGGGTTGAAGGTTTCATACCTACCTCCAAATTTATTCCATATGCACAGCTGTTGCTGTTAAAGAAATGGGCAGCTATGGACCTTCCCTACACCCGTCCTGCACATCCCGAGCTACTTTCCATACTGTCTTTCCCTCTTTGTGCCCCTTTTTCACCACTTTCCTATCTCCCCATTTTTCTTTTCTTTTAAAGAAATGAGCGTGGGGGTTAGTGGGAGTAAGCACTATTAAGCAGTAGTTAGCGGGTTTGCGTGAGTGTGTGCTTGTTTGCGCTTAGCTAAGCATTGCTAAGCATCGTGCAAACCTGTGAAAACCTGCTTACAACTGCTTAAGAGTGCCTTAGTCACTCTGTATGTGAGGGCCCTTGTTCTGCTCAGGAGCAAAATAAAACACCTCTGTCAGTCTCGAACCCCGGACCTTGTACACACTACACAACATGAAGTACCACTAAGCCATGGTAGACATACAAGTTTGTGCTGAAATAAATATATCATGCATCAGAATGAGTGAATGTAAAGGAAAAATAGGAATGCCATACCACACAACTTGTTCTGTGGATCTGTACTAACAGTTGTTGTGGGATTACATTACATGGCTGTGATAAGAGAAGCAGCCATTCTAGCAGGAAATAATGTTACGCCATCACTTTACAACCCCACACAGTATCACAGCAAGACAAACACTGGCATATCTGTTTAGGGCAGAGGCCATACCTCCCAAATGTCCCTAATTTTCAGGGATGTCCCTGATTTTGACACAAATTTTAGCTCTGTCCCTCTGAATCCCTCCTAAAACTACTGATTTTGGCCAGAAAGGTGATGAATTACACTTAATGAATAATGACAATAATTAAGAGTTAGACACTTCTTTTACTTTAGAAAAGGTGTATTAATTCATATTCTCTGATTCTCTCAATGTTTCAACTTAATGGCACTAACATTTTAAAGGTGTCCCTGACTTTTTCCTTACTTTTTCCTGAGTCTGTTCAAATATGTACCTGAGTGTTTGAGAGGTCTGGCAGAGGCAGAAACACAGAGGCATATCAGCCTTTCTGCTGTTACACACTGTGCAAATAGCTTTGGAAGGAGTTTCGGAAGCATACCCTTATGTAGGAATACAACACTGAAATACAAATGGATGTAGCCATGTACTGGTAGCAACCAACTGTAACAATGCCATTGCTCTATTGCTGAAAAGACCTGTGTGGTGCACAGACATAAAATAACAGGCTACCATGTGGATAGGTCCACAGTTGGGAGTTACGCAGACAGACTACTTGCCTTGATAAACTAACATGTACACAGCAACCCTGTAAGTCCAGCAAGATAAAATCCACACAATAATACTTACGCTCTATGTACTTCTGCACCCCTACCCAAATGTAGAATATACCTGTGTGTGCAGGGTCTACCAAGGATGTAGGTAAGCATACTCATGGTACTGAAATGTGTCTAGTTTTTCTGAGCAGCTTGTGCTAATGTCAACACTAAAAAAGCACAAACTGTATAGAACCGAGTAAATGAATATTCACAGTATAGCAGTTTACAAACAATTCTTGTGCCAAAGGAATACATCTCAATAACTAGCTTTGTATGGCAGTTAATTGTAAAAGTTGAAAAGAAAGTACATATTTCCATGTATCTTGGGGTAGCATTTTGAGGGGTGAGTACATTTCTACACTGACAAGTGGGTACTGGAAGCAGCAACATTAAGTCTGAGTACAAAATGTAAATCTCTGGCTACACCCCTGGCTTCTGATATAAGAACTATACCAACCTTCTGTCTTAAACAATGATGTCCACACCAAAGAAGGATGATCTCCATCTTGGAAAGCTGAAAGGGCCACGCCTACCTGAGTTAGCAATTTATAGTACTGGGTTGCTATGACAGTGATTACTGCAATTACTACACAGCAGGCTGCATGCAATTAGCAAATGGTGGCCACTAATTGGTGCAGAGACCATCACATGCTCATGTGCAAATACCTACAAAAGCAGGCTGCAATCTCTGCCAACAAACTCAATCACTCTATTGCAGAGACTGACAGAGAGAGAGAGAGAGACAGAGAAAAGGAAAAAGAAAAAGAAACATTACCAAATCATACAAAGGAAAGGTATGTGACACATATGTATTTACTGGCATGTAGTAGATGTTATTGAAGAATAGTCTACATAATGTGAACCATTCATATATGGCAGCAGTACTTATTTATGCATAGATGTTCTGCTTAACTACTGCTATGGACAATACAGTGTGTACCTGTGGGCAGTGGGACATACCTGTGAAATGTGTAGCTCAGCATTAAATGTCAAAGATCTGATCCATGTTATCTGTGTTCTGTATAGTAGTGTGGCCAATGGCTGTTGGGGGGATTAGTGCTGACATTATATAAACATGGGTGTGACAGAACAACACATGCATGATAGTCATATTAAAGTGTAGCTTAGCATTGGCAACTGCTGTAGCAGTCTAGTATGCTTATCTAGCATTTGTAGCCATATCTACCCCCCTAATGGGGTCTATATTATATCATCGAACACTTAAAAAAGCGAACGCTGATTGATCGACCTAATTTAAGCGAAAGCTTACAATCTCGAACTGTCAGATCAGCGATTTTTTTCCCAGGGAAAAAACTGACTGATGCAAAACATACACACAACACAAGCACACCAAACAAACAGAAATCCACACACATACACCTAAAATCTGATACCTAACCCTACACTAAACTATGCACACACCACTAACTACCCACTTACCTTAACTCAAACCCTAACCCTAAGGTCCGTCACTATCGCACACTCACCTCACTCGCTCCTAACTCACTTAAATCCGACCTAACCCTCATGTCCACTCAATCGCACACACACCTAACCCGAGCCCTAACCCTAACTCACGTAAATCACCCTAACACTCACATCCACACAATCGCACACTTACCTGAATCCGACCGGTAACTTTCCACCATAACACTGAAAATACCGAAGCAACAGAAACGGACAACCGAATTCTTTCCCTAGGAAAAAATTCAAGTTTCTGCTGCTTCAATATTTAGCAGTTTCGTGAAAATAAGTTTGATCAATCAGCGTTCACTTTTTTAAGCGTTCGAGGATGTAATATTGACCCCCCTAATGTTAGTGTGTGTTCATATGTGACATCTGTTTATGTTGCAGCAAGGCCCAACAGTTCAGCTGTGAGGTCCAGGGACTTACAACAGTGTGGACCTTGTGTGTGTATGCCACACACATACAGAAAAATATATATGTGTCATATATATTCACATCTATATATGTGCATAGAGCAGGGGACATATTGCAACTGTTTGTGAAGGGTGGGGATATATATGTTGGTGAAGGTTAGTATGTGCATATTTGTATGTAGGTTTTAGTGTGTGACAAACAAGACAGCATACAGTGCTGGTATATGACATGTGGTGGTTAAACACTGTGGGTGGTTTGTTCAGTTTGCAATGTTGAAGCCAGTGAGGCCTGCTAAAGCTACCTGGGCTGTGAATACCTGCAATGCATTTATCCCAAGACTGTGCGATTTTATTACATTACTGTACACCTCACATCCTTTGTATAATTGATATTCTCACTATGAAAGGTGAAATGTATATGTGCCTACATATATATGTATATGTACACCAATGGATGTGTATATGTATATATATATATATATATATATATATATATATAGAGAGAGAGAGAGAGAGAGAGTTATATGTACTCATACACACCTACATCTACTTGTTGCAATAGATTCTCTGTACTGTTGACTGACTGTGATGGTCAATGTGTTTGTGAATACGTCAAAGATATGTATCTGTGGGATAGCTTAGTGGGAAACTGTTTATGTCATGGTATTATGGGTCCTTGCTTTGATCCTAGCAAAAGCTGTGTATTCTGTTGCTAGGCAGAAAAAGTGCTATTGCATACAGTGTGATTAAGTCCCTTGGTTTTAACTAGGGTGTGTCATTGGAGGCTAAAGCACTACATCTATGATTATTGATTGGTACTGATGTTGTATCCAAATACTCTGTGTACTGTAGTGCTACTTGAAGCTCTGGGCCTGTACAGCAAAGTATGGTGTATGTCCACATTGCTTGCATCCACTGTTTTGTGTGGTCCCTGTATTCTTCACAGATTACATTTCTCAAGATTAAGGTTATGTAAGTACTGACACACAGTACTGTATAGTACACACTGAAAGCTTTTCTGGGTTGTCATACCTTTGTGTCCTGTAATTATGTCTGATGTGTGTGTGGCTATGTCTGTAACATGTCCTTTGACATATGTGTGGTAAAACATATAACTGCATATCTAGCAACATTCATAGCGTACTACAGCAGTATGCAACCTATATTCCCAATTGTGCACATATTTTGGACACGGGTTTGCCATTAACAAGTTGTGTGGTATAATAGTAATACATTTACTAGACCTTACACTCATTGTGATGGATGATATATTTCTTTACACATCAGCTTGATGTATATCTGCTGTGACTAGGTGGTGCATCGTGTTGCATACAGTATGCCAGGTACTCTTGTATAGTCTTATATAGTGATTTTATTTTGTTGCTGTGCAGAACATGGTTCATTAGATTGAGAGTGAGCCAGGCACTTCAAAGCAGTTGTGGGGTGAGCAGTGATAAGTGGCAGTTAAAATGTTTCACTCTCGGTTAGCTAATAGGTTGCTATATATGGCAGTTCAGTGATATCTGTACTGTATAATGTTAAATGTGCCATATGACTTGCTCAGACATATTTTCGTATTTATTTCTTCCAGGGATCATGGCACATCACAGGAACCCCACTTACAGTAGTGCTGAAGATGACATAATTACTACCAGTATGATTCAGCACTACAATCTCATGTTCCACAAACCAGCCAGGACCAGCAGGAGCGTACTGCAATGTGGCAAGATGTTGTCCGCAGGGTAAATGAAGTAGGCCTGCATAACTGGACATATGAGCAGGTACGCCATCACTGCAGTGATCTTCTCAGACATGTCTGTCAGCATGCTGCTGATGTGCGGAGACAACAGCTTGCAACAGGAGGTGGTGTTAATATCCATCCCCCCCTCACCAGAGTGGAGGAGCTGCTCCTGAGCCTGGTGGCACCTGCCCAACAACAACAGCAGCAGACATACACCATGATGGAGTTTGAAGCCACCCAGCAAGCACACATGGAGCATGCAGGTAACATGGCATATCTGTAGACTACTGTTATCTGTATTGGTAGATCATGCGTATGTCAGATGTGGAGTGTGTTGTTAAAAGATTTGGAGCCTGTTGTTGTGCAATACTGATCATTTGGAACATAATCTGTAGCCCTGTGAATGTAAACTGTTGTTGAACTGTAAGATTGCAAACACACAGTAGCAATGCCACAGTTGTGGACACTGACAAACTGTCTCATCTCTATGTAGGTCCCTCTGGGGTGACATCAAGACAGTGGACATATGCTGGTGAGTGTGTTCTACATTTATTATTGTAAATAAAAAGTGCATGTCATAGTTAAGGTGTAGGCCATGTACACATGTACACATGTAACACATCTACCCATAATGCATGCTGTGCATGTTTGGTGTAAGACCACGCACATCTCACTAATGTGATTAGCTGCCTCAAACACATGCAATACCCAGACCATCTCAAACAAATGTGGCTAGACTGTAGTGACCATTGGATAGGCACAGTTGATACTCAACATGCACATAACATACACATCTATGTCATACACAGAGCATTTTAACATGCTACACATAAAGGATTCCCAAACCCTCTGTAAAGACACACTCCAGTATCCAAAATCTCATCCACACATTACACATAATATACCTGAGGGATAGAGGCCTATCATGGGGCATTTAAACATTCTGCAACACACTACACATTCATGTCAGGGAATGCTCCTTATTGGCCTCCTTACAAACTCATGTAACAACTGGTTGTGAAATGGTGAATGTAGCCAAGGTAGTACAGTTCCGGTACAGCATGAGTACTGCTGGTCTGGGAAACATTTGTAGCCTTGAGTGACCACATGATGCTTCATGATGATGGCCTATGGTACTATACCCCATCCAGTTATTGTAACCACAGTACTACACATAGCTTTCATTGCTATACACCTTGCTATACATCTTAATGTTGCATGTGTGCACACATATGCACCTCTAAACAGTATGCATACCAATCACCATTTGCACAACTGACACATATATGTCTTGTGATGCTATTGAATGGCTAGGTCATATGACACACATTGGGTATGTGTAGTGTTTAAATATGCAGTTGTGTTTTAGCATGCCATGTCATGGATGACACTGGCATGTTCACAATATGATCAACACTCACTATAAGTACCGTACATTGGGTATGTGGCCGAATGGTATTCCATTAATTATCCATGCACCACTGATGATGTTGTGTGAATACTCATCATGCATGTGCAAAAAATGTGTCTACAATTATTTGCTAAAGACACAGAGGCTGTAATCAGCATTGGATACCTATCTGACACACAGATACACATCCAGCCATGGTATGTACACCTGTTTGTTATGGTGCACAGTACATTACAGAGTTTTGAATACCTGCACAGCAATGGTGTGTCCATGTATGCATTGTGTTCCAGGGGGAGGCCCATCACCTAATAACAAAACACATGCGTCAAAGCCATGTATACTGTTAGGAACAAGGGCTGTCTACACTTGCACTGCATGCTGTTGAGCAACACATGTCCTGCATGCTGACATGTGTGATATGACTGTTTTGCTTGTGATACTGTACCCCATCATCACCTGCTATTGTGTATGTTCTGAGATTGCTGGTGTTGTGTGTGTCTGCTTTAGGGAGGAGTGTATTTTTGTGTGTGTGCATGTGTGCATGTGCACATGTGTGCATGTGCGCATGTGTGCATGTGCGCATGTGCGCATGTGTGCAGGTGTGCATGTTGTCTGACATCATGTTCAGGTCTTAAAGTGTGATTCCTGTTTTCCTCTCACAGGTGCTGAGGTTGGGCTGGTTCAGTACAGCAGGGAACCTGATGTCACTGAGACAGACAGTGATCATGAGGATAGGTGTGTTGAGGCACAGGCAGGTTTGTCAGGGTCCATTGTTGGGCCACCAATTGACAGTACACAAGTCTCCGCCCCATCCATGCACGCAGTCATACTGCCTGTACATCCATCATCACCATTGCCCTAAGCTGAGGGACAGTGTACGGTTGGCACTGGCCAGGACAGTTTGGTATCTATGGCACATGTATCAGGACACAGCAGCCATAGCCAGATGTCTGGAATGGTAACACATAGGCAGATGCCCGGGGGTTCTCGTCAGAGCACTGCTGGTCATCATGCCCCTGGCAGACGTGACACACCTCTTTCTACCACACGCATGTTCCAGGCTGTCATGGAGGCACAGACACGAATGGAGCAGTACACCAGACAGGGACTAAGGGTACAGAGGGCCTCTGTAAATGACAGTATCCATGACCTAGCAGGTGCCATATGTAATTACACTAAAGTCATTGATAGACGTTGGGGTGAGACATTGGATGTCCTCCACAATGTCATGTCCATGTGTCAGGACAGTGCGGGACGGTTGAGATGTCAACGTGGACGTATGCCAGCAACATCAGCAGCTGGAGGTCACTGTGGACATCCAGCAAGTCACAGCCACTCCCGTAGTGCCAGCACCAGCCCCAGCAATGTTGGGGGGGGATGTCCATAGACTGTCCTAGAAGTCCACATGCATGTGGCTCTGGCCAGTCCCAGCAGGGACCTGGATCCATTGGATATATGCCAACCTCTTCGGATAGTACCCAGTCTGGATTAGTACCTGATACTGTCTGTAGCACCCCTGTCAGGCACAGGTGCCGTATCCGTGGCCAGAGATGGTGATCTGTAAAGCCTGCCAGGTACAGTCTGTAGCTGTCTCACAAATCCCCGTATATGGCAGCCACATGGTGGAACTGTGTGCATGCAGACACACACACATAAACCAGAAACCTAGGGCAAACACATACCCGCACACATTACATCAACACTGCCCCATAACAGTACTTATGGCCCTCACACACACACTCACACACACATATCGATTGTATGGCTCAGTGTAGGCCTCTGGCAAACCAACAACACACCCTGTGCATATGATGAAACTTGTGCCACCTCCTGTCATCTGTAACATTGATACAGGAACAGGCTAACAGGGTGCTGATGCACAGGGTGACTTTAATAAAGTATAGCAATGGTTGAATGTGTAGCATGTTGTCAGCAGTAAAGTGTAATGATATCCTTGAAGGTGTAGCTGAGCAGGCATGATGCATTAAAGCTGTAATTAGCAATGTTGTATTGTTTCCACCAGTGTTTATTCCAATTGTGTTTTGTTTGCCCATGTGCCACTTGGCTGATGTGTGTAGTTGTGTCAGCATGTTTTATACAGTGGACAGTAAGTGTGGGGTGTGTGCAGCACAGGTCTTCAGGTGTACATTTGTGAACATGGTGGAGGTGCACTGTCTGCATGTACGTGAATATTGGACACATGGGCAGGGTCACATGCCCTGTATTGGCCAGTGTTTACACTCCATACTTTCTATTAGTGGCCAGTATGCATTGTACTACACACATTTTGGAACTCGAGTACACATGTGTGTGTATGACACGGGTTGACACTGTGCTGTGGGTGATGCTGTTGTTGCTATCTGTCATTGGTTTGCATTATTAAGGTTAACACTGTCCCAGCTGCATAATCCTTTATTAATGCACACTGTTCACCTACAGGGTTGCATGGACCGTGCTATCACAAACACAAGAAATTCTCACTTATACAGTAAAAGTGCATTAGTCTCATAGACCCCTGCCATAAACTAAATATATAATAGAAGGTGTGAAGTTGTACCAAAAAAGAGTTACATACCAAGAAGGGATAACCTCTCTGGTCAGTATCATTGGGAAAATACAATCCCTCAATAAACATACAAGGCAAGCTTCAAAATAAAGAATGGCAGGGATTCCAAAGACAACACTAAAGCTTTCTTCAGTGTTGTTCATAATCTACAGGGGAAATCTCAGATCGGGTCACAGTTAATGTAAATGGTCACAAAGTACACTTATCTGACTGACATTACCAATTCCTTGTCAGACAGTTTGAATGCGGATTTCACCACCCTGTCATTACACAAGGGCCACATTTCCAGACCTGAAGAATGTAAAACCTGATGATTCACAGACACTCTAGTTAAAACATCTCTTTAACAAAGTACACACCACAGTGGCAATGGTACTGGACAGTATCCCTGGCTGTGTCATACACAAGCTGACATATGAAGTCACCATTCACCTAAACACTCTGTCCAGATGCAGCCTCTGTGCAGGTTACATACTTGTGGAATGACAAACCGTAATGGTGTTCACAGTCCACAAGGGTTGAGCTACGTCTTCTTCTTCTTCTCCTTTCAGATGCTCCCATTAGGGGTCGCCACAGTACATCATTTCTTCCTGGCCTCTGCATCTTGCGCTATCACACCATCCACCTGCATGTTCTCTCTCACCACAGCCATAAACCTCACTTTAGACATTTCTCTTTTCCTGTTACCTGGCGGCTTCATCCTTAGCATCTATTTCACAATATACTCTGCATCCCTCCTCAGCACATGTACAAACCAACTTAATCCTGCCTATCTGGCATGGTCTACTAACCTTCAAACCTGGCCTGATCCTCTAATATACTTATTCTTAAACTGTCCACCCTCATCACACCCAGTGCAAATGTTAACATAAATTGATTAAGGGTAGAACTACAACAGGTCCTGGAAACTCTCACCCTATAAGCCAGACCAATGTTATCTGGAAGGCTATGGAGCACAGCATTATGGAACTCATTAACAGAGACATTATGAACCTGCAAACACTGCACCATACCCACTTAGGTTCTCTAAAGGCCAGATCATGGCTCCTACACCTAGTAGACTTCAAGCCAGTCAACAAGGCTATAGGTGAGGGAGGGGAGGTCAACACAGCCAAGCTATAGCTCACCAGCAATTCATACCCATCTCACATACTGGTATTATACATAACCTCAACAGACTGACCATAAATGATTGTTAGATGATGGCTTGACAACTGACGCACAGATGTAGGACACACAGTAACATTTGCAGCCTCCGTGTACTATTCTATGCCAGTAACAAGTGGTATTCACCTGCACTCAGTCCTGGGACCACTCCTGTTTGGCATATAGCTTTCTTAGGTACAAGCAAACACAGTAGGGATATGTCTGCCCACGTCTGATGACAATGCATACTGTGGGCTATACTTTATTCTCTAGATGACACACACATCCTCCAAAAGGGTATCATACAGACAGATACCTGGTGTCAAACTCATGCTGTAAAGCTATAAGCCAAAGAAAGCATAGTTATCCACTTTTAGAAAACAAAGTATCCCCAGAGTATCACATAGGTAGTAGCCCCCAAAATGTGGAACATGTACTAATGTATACATAGAGCCATGTGTTAAGTCATCTCTCCTTTAATAATCACATTACCAAAGGGTTTTGGTAATCCCTCTGTGGAGCACATAAGCAATAAAGGGTTTGCATGCAGATCCACAGAGGTTGTTGCACACCTATAATGATTAGTCATCTTTGTCAGACTTTGCTTGCTTTGGAACAGGTTTCAAATATACCTCAAGCATAAACCCTCACTCACACTCTTCAATAGAAACCATGATGAGTGGATGTGAAACGGAGGACGTAGCCCATGGATCATTGCAGTGGCTAAGCTTGTCACAAGCATACAGAAGCATCCTAAGGTCTGGAAAGTGCCAGCACACTCTGGCAAAGATAACACATGCATTCATGGAGAAAGCAGCGCACCCACCTATGAAATACTTGAGGTCACATGTATGTATATGGATTTGCCCCACAGCTACCTTACATGTGTAATACACATACAGTTGTCATTGTGATATGTCATACACTAGAAAAATCAAAACTCACTCCACATTGGCCAACGGTGTCACACACCTGGAGCATAGACACACACAGTCAGCAAGTGCAAGATTCAAACTCTCTCCTAACTACATTATGATACTACAGCAGTATCCATTTACACGATGCGCTATACACATTACTGGGATTTCACCTTTCCACAGGTATATTTGTAGGATGGTGATATCATCAGACTTGACAAAGATGAGTATACCACTTTTAAGGGGTGTGAGTAGTCTCCAAAAAGGTTTCTCCTTCCCAGGAGGGCACACACAGTAGGCATGTGCAGGATTCAAACCCTTACTTAACTACATTATGATACTACAACAGTACACATTTACATGACGCACTATACACATTACTGGAATTTTACTTTTTCACAGGTATATTTGTAGGATGGTAACATCATGAGACTTGACAAAGATGAGTATACCACTTTTAAGAGGTGTGAGTAGTCTCCAAAAAGGTTGCTCTCTCCCCAAGGAGAGACAGACACACACAGTTGGCAAGTGCAGGATTCAAACACCTACCTAACTACATTATGATACTACAGCAGTACACATTTACACAATGTGCTATACACATTATTAGGATTTTACCTTTCCACAAGTATATTTGTAGGATGGTGACATCATGAGACTTGAAAAAGATGAGTATACCACTTTTAAGGGGTCTGAGTAGTCTCCAAAAAGGTTGCTCTCTCCCCAGGGACAGACACACACACACACACACACACACACACACACACACACACACACACACACACACACACACACAGTTGGCAAGTGCGGTGTTCTTAATCCAAACTAAGTACATCTTTACACTTCAGCAAGCAATATGGAGTTACAGGGTGCAATACAGACATTACTTGCTGACAGTCTGCACAAAGGTTTTTTTCACATTTGCTAACCTCAGCAGGCTTATCATACTAGGTGTATTGTGAGTATTGCATGCATAGGCCATGACCATATCATATATGGGTTAATGCACCACATGCTGGCACACACAGGCTCAAACCTTGAGTAGCATCTTACCTTCACCTACATGATACTGCAATATAACAGAAAGATGATAAACTTCAACAACTGGCTGAGCATCTGGTGTCATTCAAAGGGGATCCAGTCTCTGTCTGCCGGTGATGAAATGATAGACAAGCCTTGTTGCTTCACTATAGATGGTTTGCACCTGTCGCCCCTATGCTTCTGAATACTGGCCAAGCTCTTGCTGTCCCCATATTACCTTTTTTAGGCAAGGCTCAAAGGTTCAAAGGTTCATAGGTAGGTACTAGGCTCTCGGCCCTGGGGCCTATACAAGCCCAGTGAAAAAGGTACCCTGGCTTTTGCTACCCAAGAAATTTATTTTCCTGTGCCACTGTCGAGCAGAGACACAGAAGTGATCCCCAGGGTGAATTTCCTATTTCCCATCCAATCATCAAGATTTTTCCTTGAAGAGTGCTAATGAGGAGCTTTGATTGATATAGATAGGTAGTTTATTCTGGAGTATATGAAGTCTCTGGGACCGGAATCTATCCCTCTGGCATGTTCTGTTTATTGTGGTGACAAGGTTTAGGTCCCTAGAGCGTGTAGGTTCATAGGTTCATAGGTAGGTACTAGGCTATCTGCCCAAGGGCATTTATAAGCCTAGTCAGAATGTGTTGGCTTTCGCCTCCCTTTTAAATTAGTTTCCTGGGCCTCTGTCTAGCAGGGCCACTGAAGTGATCCCAAGGGTAAATTTACAATTTCTCATCCACTCATCAAGATTCCTCTTGAAGAGAGTCTGTGAGAGGCTCTGCCTAACATCAACTGGGATTCTATCCCAGAGCGAGGGAAGTCTCTGGGACAGGAATCTATCCCTCCAGCATGTCCTGTTTATTGCTTTGCTGAGGTTTAATTTACTGGAGTGTGTGGCTCTAAGAGATTTGTTTTTTTTGAGGTGGAGCATGTCCATTAATTCCGGGTTGGACATGGCCTTATACATCAGGCATAGATCACCTCTGAGCAGGCAGTAAACAACCAAGCAGAGCTGGAGTATCTTTAGTCGAGCTACGTAGGGCATCTCTTTGAGGCCTATGATCCTCTTGGTGAGGTACTTCTGTAGTCTTACCAGCTGTTGCATGTGCCAATTAAGGTACATACCAAATGGGGCATTGTACTCTATTATGGGCCTAAAGAGTGATGAGTAGAGGGGCACAATGACCTCTCTTGATCTAGAGGTGAACCCTTTCGTGATTAGGTGGGCTACATAGAAGGAATATCTAACCACTTTGGCAATGTGATTATCAAAGGAGAGGTTACTATCTACCTGGGTCCCCAGGTCCCTAATTACATTTTCCGTACCTAGTGGATTACCACCTATGTGGTAATTCGTGGGCACTTTGTTTTTTCCAAAGGGGATAACTATGCATTTTTTGGCATTCAGCTTGAGGCCATGGTTTTGACACCAGGTATCTGACTCTGTAAGACCCTTCTGGAGGATGTCTGTGTCAGCCAGAGAGTCGAATATGGCCCCCAGTTTGCAGTCATCTGTGAACTTGGTCAGCTATAGTCCTCCCATGCTTGCCTGTATCTCAGAGAAGTATATACTGAACAGGAGGGGTCCCAGGACTGAGACCTGTGTGATACCACTTGTGACTGGTTTAGAGTCGGACATGGCACCTGCAACTCTGACCATGTGTGTTCTATCCGTGAGCGAGTTGGCCACCCATCTCGTGACATAGGGGTTAATGTTCAAGCTGGTAAGTTTATCTATGATGCCAGAGTGGGGAATGGTGTCAAAGGCCTTACTGAGGTCCAAGTAGGCTGTGTGGACTACCTTCCCTTCATCTATGGCCTTGGTAACTGTTTCAAAGAAGTCAGCTAGGTTTAGGAGGCAGGATCTGCCTTTAACAAAGCTGAATTGGGTAGAGTCCAGTGTCTGGAGGTTCCCAATGTCTCTGTTTATGAGTTCCATGATAATTCACTCCATAGCTTTGCAGAACAGGCTGGTCAGGCTTATAGGGCGATAGTTCCCAGGTTCTGTTGTGGCACCACCTTTGTGGAGCAGGATGACTGTTGCCGTATGCCATTCTTTGGGTACATAGCCTGTGGTAAGGCTGAGTCTGAACAGTGAATTTAGGTGAGGGTTTAGTTCCTTTTGGAGCTCATGTAAGACGCAGCCTGGGACATCATCCGGTCCCATTGATGCTGTGTGCTTAGCTTTCGAGAGGGCTGTTTTTACCTGCATGTCCATGATGTCTGGGGCTCTACATTCTTCTGGGATGGACACAGGCCCTTTTGGGGGTAGGGGGGTGAAGTTTGTACTAAACTTGTCCGCCAGGATGTTGGCAATGTCAGTTGGTTCAGTGTATTTTTTGCCCTTTTGCAGTAGCTCAAAGCATATCTGAGAGTTGCCACCTAAATGTTTGATATAGCTAAAGAAGGCTATGTGGTTATCTTTAGATTCCTTGGCAATTTTTCTTTAGAAACTGGCCTTGGATGATTTTATGAGTGATCATAGTTTCTTGCTAATAATGATCAGTGATGCCTTTCCTTTTTGGAATTTTTCCCTATCATGTAGTAGTTTCCTCCTTCTGTTGTATAGCTTATTTATGGCCAAGGACCACCAGACTGGTTTCCTCTTTTTGGAGGAGTGAGTCCTGGTTTTACTCGGGATGGCTCAATCCATGCATCCCTGTAGATGCTCATATAATGCACTTGTAAAGGATTCTGCAGATTGGATAGCATTATCCTGTAGCAAGGGGGCTTTGAAACTTTCCACTTCGGTCTTGAGAAGTGTGAAGTTTGCTTTTGAAAAGTTTTTCACAGTGGTTTCCTTGACTGGGGGTGGGGTCGGGATGTGGATGTCCAGTGTGATTACTTTATGATCTGATTCTACCAGCGAGGGGTTTACCTCTGGTGTGGAACACTGATCCCCCATGTTGGTGATGATCAGGTCCAGTATGTTGTCACCTCTAGTGGGCATGGTAACCAACTTTTCCGGGGCGTTTGAGTTTATAAACTCTAGGAAGCATTGAGCAAAGGAGTTTGTACTTGAGTAATTCTCCCAGTCAATGTTTGGGTAGTTGAAATCTCCTAATATCATGGTGTTTGCTAGAACCTTTATATTTTCCAGTGTTCTCAGGAATGCTGAGTGAGGGTCCTGAGACAAGGTAGGTGATCTGTAGCAGGCTATGATCTGATAAGCAACTTTGCCCACTGTTAGTTGCACTTGGATGGTCTCCGAGGCCTCGTGCTGTGCCACTAACCTGGAGGTGTGGGTATCCTTTATGAAAATGGATACACCTCCTTTTTTATTTCGGTCCGGGTTTTGGGGCCGAAACTCGGAGAGACTGGGATTTCTTTAAGTGGAGCATGTCCAACAGCTCGGTGTTTAACATAGCTTTGTATGTTAGGCAGAGATCACCTCTGAGTAAGCGATATACGACAGAGTAAAGCTGGAGTGTTTTGAGACGGTCTGTGTAGGGCATGTATTTGAGGCCTCTAATCCTCTTTGTGAGGTATTTCTGCGGGCTTTCCAGTTGTTGTAGATGTCTTGTGAGGTACATACCAAAAGGGGTGTTGTACTCTATAATGGATCTAATGAGTGATGAGTAGAGGGGTACAATGACCTCTTTTTTTCTGCATGAGAAACCTTTTGTGATGAGGTGTGCCACGTAGAAGGATTCCTGACTACTGTGGCGATGTGATTATCAAAGGAGAGTCTACTGACCACCTGTGTCCCAAGGTCTCCTATCACACTTTCAGTGTTAAGTATACTACCGCCTATGTTGTAGTTCATGGGTACAGAGTTTGCACCAAAGGGAATGACAATGCACTTTTTCGCATTGAGCTTGAGGCCATGGCTTTGACACCAGGCATCTGTCTCAGTGAGGCCCTTTTGTAGGATGTCCACATCGTTAGTAGTTTTGATTATGGCTCCTAGTTTGCAGTCATCTGGGAACTTCATTAGCCAAAGACCTTCTGTGTTAGCCTGTACTTCAGGGAAGTAGATACCAAACAGGACAGGACACAGGACTGAACCCTGTGGTACTCCACTTGTCACTGATCTGAAGCCGGACTTGTAGTCTGCTACTTTCACAGTGTGGGTTCTGCCAGTGAGCCAGTTGGCAATCCATCTTGTGACATAGGGATTTATACCTAGTTTAGTGAGTTTATCTATAATTCCAGAGTGGGGGATGGTGTCGAAAGCCTTGGCAAGATCTAGATAGACTGTGTGAACCACCTTACCCTTGTCTACAGCTTTGGTGACTGCTTCGAAGAAGTCTATCAGGTTTAGGAGACATGATCTGCCTTTTACAAACCCAAAATGGTTGTGGTCCAGAGTTTGGAGATTGCCATTGTCTTTGTTTATAAGTTCCATGATGATACGTTCCATGGCCTTGCAGACCCAGCTCATCAAGCTAATGGAGCGCTAGTTCCTGGGGTCCGTGGTGGCTCCCCCCTTGTGTAGTGGGATAACTGTTGCTGTGCACCATTCAGCAGGCACAAAGCCTGAGGTGAGGCTATGATTGAACATGGTACTTAGGTGTGGTGCCAGTTCATTCTGTAGTTCGTGTAGAACGCAGCCTGGGATGTTATCTGATCCCATGGATGTTGTGTTCCTGGCTTTGGAGAGTGATTTTTACCTGTGCAGCCGTGATGACAGCAACTTTGCATTCTTCCAGTATAGAGATGGGCTCTTTCATGGGTGCGGGGGGGGTAAAGTTAGCACTGATCCTATCTGCCAGGATATTGGCAATATCAGTTGGGTCTGTATATTTAGTGCCATTGTGCTGTAACTCAGAGCAGATCTGAGTGTTGCCATTGTGATTCTTGACATAGCTATAGAATGCTTTGTGGTTGTCTTTAGAATCAGTGGCAATTTCGTTTTCATAACTAGCTTTGGAGGATTTTATCAGGGATCGCAGCCTCTTACTGAGGCTGACCAGGGAGCTCCTCCACTCATGGGTTTTACCCTCTTTTGCAACAGTTTCTTCCTTCTGTTGTGCAGTTTGTTTATGGCAGGGGACCACCAGATAGGCTTCCTTTTCTTGGAGGATAGTGTCTTGGTTCTGTTTGGGATAGCACAATCCATGCACTCATGTAAGTGCTTATAAAGTGTAATTGTGTAGGATTCAGTAGTCATAACTGTATTGTCCATCTGCATGGGTGTCCTGAAGTTCACCACTTCTGTCTTAAGAATCATGAAGTTGTCTTTGGAGATATTTTTTAACATGGTTCCCTTAATAGGGGTGGGGGCAGAATGTGGATATGTGGGGTAATTAGCTTATGGTCAGATCGGACCAATGAGGTGTTGACTTCAGGTGTGGAACACCGGTCACTTAGGACAAACCAAACCCCGTAACCAACACAAATAACCACAAAGTGAGCTAAATGCTACTCATTGCCAGAAGTCTCAGCCTCCAGATGCACACACTCGAGGCACTTCTCAGTATGGAGAATATTGATATCTGTGCAGTAACAGAAACCTAGTTCAAGGCTCCAGAGAACACACCAGCACTACCAGGTTACTACTCATTCCATACCTTCCAGCATCAGAACCTGGATCATAGCACATAGAGTGGGGATGTATCCATATTCATCAGGGATACTTACATCTCTCTCTACATGCTCTCTACAGGATATGTACCCATAGAATGTTGCACAGCAACATTCTTCCCACTCTACAGGGGTGAGGCCACAAAAGACCCTTGGCATTCACGCTCTATGAACCTGACAAATCTGATCTGCAAGGCAATAGAGCCAATCATAATGGAAGTCAACAATAAAGACATTGTGAACCTTCACATAGTTGAGCACACCCAGTTTGGCTTTGTCAAATGCATATCACGCCTCCTGAACTGGGTGGATTTCTTTGAGACAGTTACCCAGGCTACAGATGATTGAAATGAGCTCCAACAGCCTACCTATACCTTGCTAAGGCCTTTGACATCATTCCCCAGTCAGGTATCATAGATGAACTCACTAACCTGGGCATGAATCCATACATCACAAGATGGATTGCAAACTGGCTCACAGATAGATCCCACAAATTAAGAGTTTCTGGCTACATGTCAGACTCTACACTGGTAACAACTGGTGTCCCCCAGGGTTCAGTCCTGGGGTCCCTCCTGTTTGGTATAGACTTCTCAAAAGTACATGCCAACACAGGAGGGTTGTGGTTGACTAAGTTTGCTGGGAACTATAAAGTGTTTGCCATAATAGATTCCCCGGATGACACAAGTATTCTCCAGAAGGGACTCTATGAGACAGATGTGTGGTGTCAGAATCATGGCCTCAAGCTCAATGTGGAAGAATGCATAGTAATCCCCTTTGGTGAAAACAAAGTACCCACAAACTACCACATAGGTGTTACCCCCTTAAAACTGACAAGGTAATAAGGGATCTGGGGACACAAGTAGATTGTCATCTTTCTTTTGACAACCATGTTGCCAAAGTGATTGAGAAATCCTATGTGGCCCACCTAATCAACAAAGGGTTTGCATCAGGATCAAAAGAGATAGTGGTGGCCCTCTACTCTTAAGTCATCAGACCCATCATTGAATACAATGCACCATTTTGGATGTACCCAACTAAGCATATCCAGCAGCCGTAGAGACCACAGAGGTACCTCACCAAGAGGATAACTGGCCTCAAACACTTGTGTTATGCAACACAACTGGTAAAACTAAATCTGTTCTCCATTGCATACCACCTACTCAGAGGCACACTCTGCCTAACATACAGAGCCATGTCCAACACATAACTGTTGAACATGCTCCATCTACGGATAACAAAATTGAGTCGCACTACACACTCCAGGGATATGAACCTCATCACAGCAATGAAAACAACATGCTGGTGGGATAGAGTACCATCCCAGACACTTGCCTTACTGTGGAACAGAGTCCCAATGTACATCAGACAGAGCCCCTCACTGACATTCTTCAATAGGAACCTTGATGAGTGGATGGGAAACAGACAATTCACGCCAGGCATCACATCAGCAACCCCACTAGAAAGGGGCTTAGGGTACTAACTATTAGGACTAGGGCTTGGGAGACTACCCAATGGGGTGGTGAAAGCTGCACAACTTGCCTAGGCTAATATATGCCTTCATGAAGATAGTCTACTACATACCTATGAACCTTTGTGACAGGTACATGTCTACAGATAGTAGATGTGTACTTCATTGTACAGTCAAGTTGTACAGCAGGCACATGGACCACATGCACTGTAATGCTTACAGATACTGGTGGCTGTTATGTACAGTGGGTGAGATGTGCGCCTCATGTATTTTGTGCCATTGGGATGTGTGCTGGGTGGGACAGTCTTGGATGGCTCCCTGTCATGGTCACCCTCTTACACACATCTCTGCCCATCCGTCTTTGGCTTATTATACTGTGTTCCCCCTACATATATATATATATAGGTACATAGGTAGGCAATAGGCTATCTGCCTGAAGGCATATATTAGTATGGCCAGAGTGTGCAGCTATCACCACACATGGAGTTAGTTCCCTAGGCCTCTGTGTAGTAGAGCTGATGAAGTGATCCATGGTGTGACAGTTCAGTTTCACATACACTCATCAAGGCTCCTCTGGAAGAGTGCCAGTTAGAGACTCAGCTTAATGTAGGTTGGGAGCCTGTTCCAAAGCAAGGGAAGTCTGTGAGTTAGTAATATATCCCTCCAACATGTTCTATTTATTGTTGTGATGATGATATCCCTAGAGCATGTTGTACAGTGAGCTTGGGTTTACTTCAGATAGCGCATGTACATCAGTTCTGCATTGGACATGAACCTGTCTGTTGGGCAGAGATCGCCTGAGTAGACAGTATGCAACAGAGTACAGATTGAGTTAAATTCAGACTTGTTGCATGGGGCAACTGTCTGAGGCCAGTAATCCTCTTGTTGAAGTACTTCAGTGGTCTTTCCAGCTGCTGAAGGTGCCTAGTCAGATTCATCGCAAGTGTGCCGTGATACTCTTTGATGGGTCTGATGACTGATGAGTAGAGGGAACCTCCTTTGACCTACATGCAAAGACCTTGGCAATTAGTGGGAACACATAGCATGATTTTCTAACCACTTTGTAAATGTGTTTCCGGAAGTAGAGATGATTATCCACATGTGCCCATAGATCCCTTATTATTACCTCCATATTTAGGGTATTGGCACCTATGTGGTATTTGTATGACTGTAGCTCGAGGCCATAATTTTGACACCACATCTGTCTGACTGAGACCCATTTTAAGGATGTCTCTGTTGTCCCAAACATCGATTATGACAACCTTTTTGCAGTCATCCACAAACTTTGCTAAACATAGCCCTCATGTGTTTGACTGTATTTCTGAAAAGTATACACCAGACAGGAGGAGTCCCAGGACTGAGCCATGGGGGACAGCAGTTGTTACCAGCTTGAACAGGAGACCACAATTCTTACCTTGTGGGATCTATCTGTGCACTAGTTGGCAAGCCATCAGATGACATACATGTTTATGCACAGGTTGTTGATTTTGTGGATATGACATGTGTGTGGAATATTGGAAAAGGGCTTTTCAAGGTCTATGTAGGCCATGTGGAGCTCATTTCATTGATTTATGTCCTGGGTGACTGCCTTGAAAACTGTCTAGCAGGTTTAGGAACCATGATCTGCCCCTGACCAAACCACAATGGGTAGGGTTGGGTGTTTGTAGGCTCCCAATAGCTCTGTTTATGAGTTTCATAATGATGGACTCCATGGCCTTGCAGATCAGGCTTATTAGGCTTATAAGACTATAGTTCCCATGTTCTGCTGTGCACCGACACTTGTAGAGTGTGCCAAATGTTGCTGTAACCCATTTAACAGTTTCATATCCTGTACAGAGGGTGAGTCTCAACAGACTGTTCAGGTGCAGGGTCTGTTTGTTTTGGAGTTCACATATGACACAGCCAGGGAAACCATGTCCTCCCATAGACGCTGTGTTTTTAGGTTTGGATAGAGCTGTTTAACCATTGTATATGTGATTTCTGGGTTTTCACAATCTCCAGGTATGGTAATGGGCCCTTTTGTCAGTGAGAGGGGGCTAAAAATGTATGAACCTGTCTGACAAGATGTTGGCAATGTCAGTCATGTACATGTATTCATTTACACTTTGCACTGACTCAGAACATATATGAGTTTACATTGATATTTATGACATAGCGAAAGAAAGCTTCATGGTTCTCTATGGACTCTTTGGCAATATTTTTGCCAGAACATGGCTTGGATAATGTTAGGAGTGCTCATTGTTTCTTGATGATACTGATCGGAGATTTATTGATCTTCTTTGCATTTTCACTTTCATTGAACAACTTAAGTACTTGTAGTACATAGTTTGATTATGACAGGGGTCCAATATATTATATGGGTCTGTTTTCATATCACTGTGTGCGCAAGGCAGGATTGGTGAATAGTGACAAGTGTCTGGAGTAAGAACTGCAGCTGCCAGATATGTGTGGCCCACTGCTGTACTCAGACATGGCCTAAGTTTGTGAGCATGCCCAGTATGACCTTTCAGTATGTTGTTGACTGACATGTGCTTTGTTTGTTTGTGTGTGAGCATGCCCAGTATGACCTTTCAGTATGTTGTTGACTGACATTTGCTTCGTTTGTTTAAGTGTGTGAGCATGCCCAGTATGACCTTTCAGTATGTTGCTGACTAACATTTGTTTCGTTTGTGTGTGAGCATGCCCAGTATGACCTTTCAGTATGTTGTTGACTGACATTTGCTTCGTTTGTTTAAGTGTGTGAGCATGCCCAGTATGACCTTTCAGTATGTTGCTGACTGAAATTTGCTAAATTTGTTTAAGTGTGTGAGCATGCCCACTATGGGCATATATACTATATGTGTGTGAAAAATCAAGTTGGTTTTTACTTCAGGGCTCACCTTTGTGTTGTACATGGACAGAAAGCATGCTGTGCCTGCAGGGCTTCCATGAGTCAATTTGCATAGAGTTAACAACATTTCTACATACAGAGGGGACAGCTATTATTTGTACATTTCTACCCGGGGGGGGCACACCTGATTATTACTGTGGGTGTACATAGGATGAGGAGTACACCTGACACTTATACACATTTGCTAGGCCTGCACTGCTATGTCAGGTACTCCATTTCAGTCTGTACTGTTGCCTATTGTCCTGGCTTGAGGCATACCACTGTACTACAGACCTTAGCTTCCAATTACACGCATATTAGTTTGTGACTTCATAGCCTACCCAACCCACATCACACTGCCTGGCCTGCTGTTATCTGTCTGCATAGGCCTGGGGGAGGTTACTCATATGCCTCTTCAGAGGGCAGGATACAGCATTTATTTGTGTTTGCGTTTGTCTACAATTGTCCTGCTGGCTGTGACTGTTATGTATGTGACCCCCCCCCCAACTGGTATGTGTGAGTGACTTAAGTTGTGTCTGCGCCAGTAAAATGCTGTCATGGCTTAGTGGCTCATTACTGTGACTATAGTGCACAGTATCCTGAGTTTGAGCCCTGTCACTGCTTTTTATTTTCCTGCTGGGCAGACCTGACTGGTTAAGGAATGGTAAAGCAGGTGTGAGCGTGTTTACCCAACTTTGCTCGACTTTGCCCGACTTTGCCCAACATTGCCCAATGTTGCCTGACGTTGCCCGACATTGCGCTGGTTAGCACGGTGCACAGCTATGCGCAATTGTATTTAAATATGCTCAATACTGGTAAAATTTGCTTAGCAGTGCTTTATATTGCTTAAAATAGGGACTCATGCCTTAGGTGGTGCTGCAGGGCTGCCTATGTCGGATGCACATATTACACTCCCTATACATGTTTGAAAACAGATAGTGTCAAGTTAGGCATCCCTTTTACTGTATGTGCAAGTCAGAGAGAGATGTCATTTCCAGGGTTTCTACTGAGTCAGTGTATGTGCTATGCATTGCCTCTTTGCCAAGGCCAGGGCATACTGGGCACGCCTCCTTCTGCCTACTGGGGCAGGCTCAGGTTGTTCCTCCTCTGAGTCACGCTGTGCCTGTGCAGGCCTTGGCAATGGTGGGGGGCTGTTTGGCCCTGCCCCATGTTGTTCCTTCTGCAGCTGTTTCTGCAGGATCATACTGTGTAGCAGGGCACATACCATGACAATTTGGGTACATGTAGTTGGTGAGTACTGCAAGGCTCCACCAGATGTGTCCAGGCATCGGAACCATAATTTGAGCATCCCAAACACATGCTCAATTATGTTTCTTGTTTGTGCATGTGCCTCATTATGGAGTTCTTGTTCAGGTGTGTGTGCATTTCTGATGGGTGTCATCAGCCACGACTCCAGTGCGTATCTAGCATCCCCCACAAGGTGACCATCAGAGATGTCCCCATTGGCAAACCTCTGGTACAGCTGCATCAGATGCCAGATGTGGGAATCGTGATAACTTCCAGGGCAGCCAGCACACACATTCATTATTATGCCCTGGGCATCACACACGACCTGGCAGTTGATGGAGGGGAAGCCCTTGCAGTTGATGTAGACCCTACCCCGCTCACCGGGTGGTGCTTTGATGTGTATGTGAGTGCAGTCTATTGCACCCACTACCTCAGGGTATTCTGCTATTTGGTGGAAAAGATGCATATTGCTGGCCAATGCCTCACGGGAATTGGGGAGATATATGTGCTCACAAACATGTGCTGACATGGCATCCAGAAACTGATGCAGTACCCTTGATGCTGATGCCTGTGAAATCTCCATCATATCACCAGTTGGTCCCTGGAAGGTACCTGTAGCTAGTATTCTTAGGCCAACACATACCTTGGTATCCACTGGGATGGGTTCCCCTCTGTTGGTTTTGTGTGTGAGGCGTGGCCGGCACAGCTCAACAATTTGCTGCAGGAGGTCTCTGTCCACCCTATAGCGCTCCACTATCTCCAGCTCATGTAGCCCCTGGTAGGTTACCCTGGGTCTGTACACTCTTCTCCATCTCCTCACTGTGGGTTGCTCAGCAGCATTCACAACATCACCACCCTCAGCACCTTGCACATGTTGGTTTATGATAGCAAGAGCAGCCCTTAACATTTTGTTGGACTTTAAAGTTTTTAAGCTTTCCCTCTTTGTATACTGCAGTGTTGCAGAGTTCTTTGGAAAAAACAGGGAAGGATGCTGTTTGCAAAGTCTAAAGTGCTGGGCTGGGCTGGGCTAGTCTGCTGCCTGTGTAATTGGCTGATTATGATATATTTCACCTGACAGCTCTGCTAGTTCTCCTTGGTTAACTTCCTACTACTTCTTTTCCTTCCTTTTCCCTTTCTGTTTCCGCCCAGGGAAGCGCCGCACAAACAAGCGCACACGCACACACACGCTGTGTGCATGTTTGCAAAAAATTTCAGATATATTCACGGCATACACCTTTGGTTTCTAGTTTTCAAAAAGGACAACTGTAGACATGCCTCTTGCAATCCTGAGCAACTCAGGGCAAGCACAAGACACTGTGCTCCAATAAGCTTATAGCCTTTCTGACACACCCCCTCATGATGTTACCTATATTCTACTCTACTACGCACCTACTCCTACATTTACACTCTTGGGACATGGCTCATATGCTGGGGAAAATTGGGATTCACTACCCTTATCCTCATTTGCATAGGATTGCCTACTAATGCATGGTTACATCTCTCACACTGAGCTTCCCCCCCTTAGCAACCACTACTCAGTGGCCATGTTGTCTTCAGTCTGCCATTCACCTGCATGGCAGGATAAGCTTTTTAGTGAAAATGGCTATTTTTGGCTATTTTTGAATTATGTTCTTGTTTTTTAAAGCACGCTACGCTTAAACATCGGAGATCGGGGGAAAAAAAAAGTTAGATTTTAATAATTTAAACATTTATAAATGGCAATGGCCTTATAATTGGCCATTGGCATGCTCCTTCAACTGTATGCATCTTTTATTTGGAGCTGTCATAGCTACATTTAGCTATTTACAGAACGGTACTCTGTTACCAACGGAATACATTTCTGCAGATAACACTAATCTTCCACGGACAGGTTAGTGTTTCCTGGATTGCAAATTTACCTCATTTGCATAGCTTTCAGCAGCAAATGAGGTAATTTGCATACCATGACGCTGTCCATGCAAGAGTAGCTTTAGCAGCTCTCGTGCACACCCCTGCTGGCTGTACCTGGATCGCACGGCAGACATATTGCCTCCGTGAGCTCCTACACTCTTCTTACACTCTGTGCAAGCTTTCGTAAATCTGGCCCAATATATTCAAAAATGTAACTTCAATATAAATAAAATAAGAGATAATTTTCTTACAGAGAATAAGAAAAGGGAAGCTCAGGATGAATACATTTCATTGAAAACACTAGTGTTTTTACTGAATAAAATTAATAGAAAACTGGATTTTGAGCAAATGTTTTCAGCAGTTTGCTGTAACCTTTCTTGCACTTCATTTCTGTGCAATTTGTTTCAAGTACACACGGTTTACATAAGTGAGTTAGTCACTTTATTAATAGCATGTCAAAATATGTAGGTGTATAACAGATTAGCAGCCTGTCAAAATTTCAGAACTATTACCCTTGTTACTTTTTCATAAATTGCAAACTGCCAGATATTTTACTGCTTCTCAGCATTACATTCCTGCTTTAGTTGTTTAAGTAAAATGTCCATTAACCATTTAAAACCATTTTATTAAAACTGTATGATAAGGAATACTGCATGATTTGGAGAAATGTTAGATATTCAGAAGTGGAACAGTCTCAGCAATGCACACACAGACACACAAAGAGACATGCACACAAATGCATATGTGCACACACAGGCACACACACACACGTAATTCTCTATCCTACATCTTCTATAGCTAGATGGTGGTCTGACTGCAATTTACCTGAGCACAGTATTCCGTTAACATCAGTCTGGCACATAACTAGCATGACACCTGTCCACTGCTGAACAAGATAACTTTCATGCTATGTAATCACACAAGCAGTATTCAGTCCAACTAATACTGATAATGCAATACAGAATCCAGCAAGAATCACTTTCTGAAAAACACAAAAACACAATTCCACACATAATCAACACTAGAAACCCGAAAACATGTTAAGCAGGGACATCACCACCAAATAAACCCGAAAAACACAGCAAACCTTCAAGAAACCACACAAAAAGACCAACATAAAGTATATTAACAAGTGCAAGTGCCACAGGCAGACAAACAAACCACTAGAACTGACACAATGCCTTCTAATCACAATTAGTGTCACTACTGCAAGCCACGGCCAGTACTATTCAACCTGCATATCCATCCTTAACAGATAAAATAATATATATCTAAGATTCACTTGACTTGACAAACACTAAGTGTGAGAATTTTGCTTCTGCACCCCAAATTATACAGACATCATCCAAGGCTGCAATAACGCCATAAAAGGGGAAGGACAACACAGCATTCCATTCTGTAAAGTTATAAAGCTTAATCAAGCTCTAATCTGTCCATCTGCATGACTGAGTTTAAAAATGGCTTATACATGCATACTACTTTCATTAATTATTAAGAAAGCATCTGCATTGTGAGCCATTGAGACAACTTCTTAATATGAATACCTTTAGTAATAGTGGCTGCACTGGCTGGTAAAACTGACTGGTAACAAGTTCTAAAGAGAGCAGAAGTAAAGTTATTTTTGTCCGATCCGATGGTCCGCAAACTCCACGACCGTCTAAACGCACTGTCTGCTACTAACTGTTTCGTGCTCTCTTTTTCCCAGCACACAAAGCCCGGGAAGAGAGCCAAGAACCAATCAGCAGCATCAAACCCATCCGAGTCACTTACGTGACTGCGGACGTGGCAGCCCAATCCCCTTCCACATTAGCGGTTACAAAACCACAAAAGACTTCTGGCCATGACACTCCTCCACTTCTCTCCTTAATCAAGACTGCTTTTACAGCAGTCTGGATCTACAGAAACTATATTTTTTTTTTAAAAACCTGGAACCCGCCGAGCATGCGTGGTTCAAGTTCTGGGACTCACAGCTAAGCAGCAGCCAGCCAGTACAACAGTCGTACTACAAAAGTAAATATTTTATTTTTTAAAATGTTCTTTTTTCTTCTTCTTTCCACAGCGGGGGGGCTGCAGTCCTGCAGTCCAATGCCATGAGCCACCACTGTATATTGGAGCTTTTTATTTGTGTCTCTGCTGAAAAAGGACACCTGTGCCCAGTCAAACGTTCATGGTCAATAAATAAATAAATAAAATAAGTAAATAAAGGAAGAATATAACAATGAAAAATGAGAAGCAGCGAACTACGGTGTTAACTGTAAGTATGAGGGGCCTCGGGAAAAGTGAAGATAGAGGATTTTAAAACAGAAAGCCAAACATCCTTAAAGTTACATGATGGATGGCGATGGAGAATAATAATGCTGAATGTCAACACTATGAAGACTAGGACACAAAGACATACCATAGAACAATGGTATAAGGATTCAGGGTAGTCTTGATATGTCTCCAAGATATGAGGTTTATTATATTTATTTCACAATGGATCTTTATGACAGAAAGACTACATGGTCCTTAAAGGAGATGAACGTTTTGGGATGGCATATCAGGTTAAGAAGGACAGTGGTATCCAGTTTAAGAATGTCAGCCCAGTACATTTAGATTTATGGAGGTCAAATTACAAGTTTAGAGTATGTATCATATATCTGTCTTTAACTGGCAAAGCTAGCCATAACATTTTTGGATCAGTACAGCCTTGTTTACTATTATATAAAGAGGATTCAAAGGAAAGACATTTGAACTATGGTTTAGAAAAACAGTATGAAAGAACAAAGGAAAGTCAGGGAGGAAAATGTATCTAATTAAGGATGGAGTTGTGGTCAGTAGCACAGACTAGGCATGATGCTTATTGGAGGAAGCACTGTGTAATCCAGCCACCTTAGGCAACAACTGTAGTGCACAGTACCCTGTAGACAAGAGAAATGGATCATAGAGTTAGCCTCTCAGTGTGAAAATTGGCTCTAGATGATTTGGTCATTTTGAATAATGCTGCCAAAAATGATTGAAGACCTGGCCTACTCTGACCTATGCCATAGATGCTTGCTAATGGTGGGAGTGGTCTATGTGCCTCTGTTGACCAGTGTGTGCCTCCCTTAAAGTTCTGCAGCCGTGGGTCAATATGCTATAGGCTGGCTAGTGTCCTCTGTTGACCTAAAGCTGGATGTAAAACCAATCAACCTGCCAGAAATTATCTACGGATTGCTATAATGAAAATAGGTTCACCTACATGATGCAGCTTGGAAGTGAATGACATGATTGCAAGGAGGAAACTGGACATCCTGTGTATCCAGGAGATATCGTAGAAGAGCAGTGCAACAGAGCCACTTGGCTTGGGATTCACTATTTAGTGAAAAAACAGACTAGAATTGTATGGAAACTGTGGTGAGGGAGAGGCATCAGAAGACAGTGAGGGATGTCACCAGAATTAGTGGTAAATTTGTTGCAATCAGACTCCAGTGTAAGGATAAGGCAGTACTCATAATCTCAGCCTATGGCCCACAGTAGGATTGTGATAGCAAGGAAAAGACTACATTCAGGCTCCAGTTGCAAGGCCTACTAGATAAAGCAGGACAGAATAATTTGGTGTTAAAAATGGGGGACCTGAATGTTCATATCAGGACAGACAGAATAGGAGGTGAGGACTGCCTTGGTCCACATTGGTAGAGCAACATGAATAAAAGAAGGAGAGGTCATCCTAGATTTCTGTCTGGCAAATATCTTGATGGCTACCAACATATGGTTCACCAAGAGACACAGTCACAAGATCACATATAAGAGTGGTCAACATATAGTTCAGTTAGACTCCACCTAGTAAGGAAACAGCAATGGGGTAGAATCAGGGATTGCAAAGTCATCCCCAGGTGGCCACAATCAGCTGCAAGCAGTAGTCAGAGAAGGCTATAAGGTCAACAGAGACTAGACTGAAGACCTGGAAACTGAATGAAATGAAAGTACAAGAGTTCAAGGACATAATCAGGGCTCTTGCACCTCAGGAAGAAAAGGAAATAGGTAGAGTCAAAGAAGAAGAATGGCAGTGTCTAAAAGACAGACTATGCCAACAAATAAGAGACCAAGACAGGTATGGAAATAATTTCAGAAAGTTATCAAAAGAAAGACGTGCAGGAGAAAGTAGTAGATGAAAAAGATGGACCATGTTAAGAAGGAATGCTGGCTGGCTAACAAAGAAGCTAAGAGAGCAATCGCAATACCAAAGAACAAGGCATCCGAGGCATTCTATCAGCTTCTGGAAAGTGACTCAACAGATGGCTCAAAGAAACTATCAGATTACAAGGCAAAGACAGAAAGATAAGGGAAGCCAACAACAATTTACTCACCAGTCCACAGAATATCAAAGGCTAATGGAAAAAGTACTTCCTGTAACTTCTTAACAGAAAAAAAACACATAGATGCTATAATCCATTGCCCAGTAAACAATGAAAGAAAAACACAATCTAGAAGAAAAGAAGTGAGAAAAGCACTAAGGAAAATGAAGTCAAAGTAGCAGGCTCAGATGAAGTCACAGCAGATATGATCAAGATGTTCTGTGAGTTATGGGAGAAATGGCTCCTGATAGAACTCAGAGCAATATGAAGAGAAAGGAACAGGCTAGATGACCAGATAATAAGGATTCTAATGCCAGTGTATAAAAACAAAGGGGACATTTACAACTGTGGGTAGTACAGAGGTATCAAACTCGTGTCACAATGTATAAAAGTACAGGAGAGGGTGATTGATAAAGGAGTACACAGAGTAGTAAAAGTAAGATGGGAGATGAGCAGTTTAGATTCAGATCAAGATGATGCACAATTGACCTGATGTGAGCCAGATAATGGAGAATAACCTGGAGATGTGGAAGGAGTCCAACTGAGCATTCCTAGGCTTGGAGAGAGCATAAAACAAGGTTTCAAGAAAGCTGATTTGGGCAGTCCTACAATGGTTCAAAGTCCCAGAAACATTGGTAGAATTAGTACAGGCTATGTACAAGGACTCACAAACAGGTTACCAGTGGGAGTGGGTGTGCATCATGGTTGAGCTCTGAGCCCTCTGCTGTTCATGCTGGTGATAGACTACATTAACAAACTGTCAGTTGGGATAGATCAACAAAGCTGTTGTATGCAGACAATGTGGTATTACAAGGAGACACTGAGCAGAAACTTCAGTCAATGACAGGGGAATGGAATATAAAATGGAAGGCAGATGGGATGAAACTGTGAAGAGAAAGGTGTAAAGCAGGGAAAATGTTCGGTGAATATCTTATTTTGGCATCCATTTTATTTCAAGTTGATTTCTGAAAATTTTAGTATGTATTTGATCTGTTTACTACTAGCATAAATATTGTCAACATAGATAGTTCCAGCATAAAAAGTTGCAACATGGAAGATCAGAATTGTTGCCTAATGTAGAAAGGCACAGATAAGGGTTCAGCAGATTCTTAGCAAGCAAAAATAATGCAAAGGAGTTCAGCTTTAATTGGTCACCAGCTATAGTTTAATAGATGCAATATATTCTGCCTAAATGTAAAAATAATAATAAAAGAATGAAGTTTCTTTCTGTTCTGGAAGACAAGACCTCAATTGCTTAGTCTCCCACTTAAGTGTGCTCTTTGCAATAAACAAGACTATTCTCGACTGAACAGTGTTGCCTAAAATTATTTTGTTCCATTACAGTTTGGTGCCGTGAAGTCTCAGATCTTTCAAGCTGATTGTGATTAACTGCAGCAGAAATCACATCTGGGCTCAGTCTTGACAGATTTTCTATCTGGTGAGTTTCTGGTGAGCCAGCATACAACTGCATTTCACCACCTTCAGCAGATTTTGAGGTCTCTAAAGGTAAGCTTTTGCTAATACAATTTGTGCAGTAGATAATGTTGTATGAGATTGGGTACAATTGTATGAGAGTGGATTAAACTGTATGAAAGTGAGCTATAAAATATATATTTTATATAAGAGCAGTGTCTAATCATAACAATTAACAAGGACAAAGTTTCCTTGATAAGGAAGAGATTTCTTCAGTTGCATGAGGGTGGGTTTTAATCATAGTTGCACGTAAAAACAATTTTCTTTAGGTATGTGAATGCGTAATATTACTGTATTGAAAATACAATTGTGAAAGTGGGTGAACAAAAATAACTGAATTTGGAACTCCAGCAAGACGTGTTTAATAAACATGGTTGAGACAGTTGTAGTTACTTGGAAAAATGGTCTAAGCTCACTAAAAATGATTTCTCTGAGGGTAGAACTTTTGACAAGGTAATTTTAGAAAATCTTAAAAAAACATTGAAACAAAAAAGGAAACAAAGTACCTGCATCTTGCTGGTCAGCTTTTAATGACTGGCAAGAAGAATATAAAAACAAGGAAAATTAATCTATAGTTAGAAGTCTAAAATATAATTTGCCTAGATTGAAAACACAGCTTCAGGCAATTAATAGGACAGTAAATACATTACAAAAAGTGAAGAAGATAAATCCTGATGTACCTGAGGTCTCTATCACTTACAACAGTCATAAAACTTCCTCCGACTATGACTGGCCTCTGATTCCTTCACCCCCCCCCCCCATGACCATTCTGCTTCTTGTGAAGCAGACAGCCCTACAGTTGGAGGGACATTTTTCAAACTGTCACCCCCTTATTATTTCCCCTGATACTTCCTAAGTTACTTCCAGCACTTCTGCCTAGCCTCAAATATCAATTTGTAACACTAGATTTCAACAGTAACAACAGCAACATGTTGTTTCACATTTAGATCAAATGTTAATGAGAATAGCAAATAAGGGTAGACAGTTATTTTCAAAATCACAAAAGAACATTTGGAGCAAAGCATACCGGTAAATTAAAACATTTTATCAGCAAAAGCACCCCTTCAAAAACAACTACATTATGGAAGTTTTAAAAGTTAGTTATGCAGTTTCCAATAGTCATTGATGGAGAAGAATAAAGGTGAAATTCACATTCTAAACAAAGTTTCAAGGGTACATCAGATTCTGAGTCATCCAATGACACTGACACCCCCTAACACTTTAACGGAAGCAACTAATCCTGCTGCAGCCTGGGAAGGTTGTGCTGAACCTATCATTAAGGTAGTGCACCTGTGGATTGCAGTGGACTTCCAAACTATTGTAGATTCGCTCCCTCCTACCTGAACACATTTGGTTAAATATGCTAAAATATCTCAGCTAGAGCACCTTCTGCGTGGAGACATGCGTGAATGGGCGTACCTTCGTTGAAGGTTGTGCGTCAGGGCTGGCAACTCGGCACGTAAAAATCAACTGCCAATCATTAGCGGAACGGAGTTCCGCTGTGGCAACCCCTAACCTGGAAAAGCCAAAAGACGCATTCATTAGAAGGGAATGTACAGTTACAAAACCATACTATTGAAAATCTATGACTGGTTTTGAAAGCTTTCATACCCCTGACATCTTTAGAAAAATATGGAAAAATCAGCAATAAGAGACAACGTTCAAAAACACACAGATAACAGTTTTCTAGCTCCCAGAGATAATTTGTTGAAAGCAATTATTACATCATGCCCCAACACATAATTGGGCAACAAATAATGCAATTGTACAAAAAGAGAATGAACGTATTGACACATATCTCCAGTGCATGATAGATGCATTCATATCCTTTTCTGAACACCCAGAAACTACAGAAGAAGCAGCAGCCAGTGAACTGTCAGCAGCCTTTGTAGAAGGCTTATTACCACCAATACAGGAACAAATTAAAAAGGTTTGTTTAAAATGGCCAAGCCTAGGTATTCATGAAACTGTTAATCAATCACAATATGTGGCAGACAATATGGTCAGACAGGAAAATAAACAATAGAAGAAATTAGTAAGATGTCCAGCTTCAACAATTCAACTCTGATTCATGCGGATGGGGGTGAGGTGGGGAGGAGGAGGAATCATGGAGAAAGAAGTAGATTCCAAGCATCACACCAAGCAGACAGGCACCCTCCTACTTGCAGTACCACTTGGCAGCCACCAGTGTGGCAACAAGATCATTAGGACAGCCATGAACAGGAGTCACAGGTATTTCCTTTGGTACCAGTGAACCAAGGACCCTTTGTTGACGTTACAGTATGTAATTCTACTCTTCATTTCTTGTTGACACAAGTCAATCTATGATCACCTCATCAAGTACAAAACATCTCACATTATTCACAAAAATACTTCAGAGTGTGGGAGTCTCTGGGGTTCTTTTGGATTATCCAGAGACAAAACCTATTCATTTACAGATAGGTCCATTAAAAGAGCAACATTAGCAGACAAGTAACTAGTACTAGTAACTACATAGACCAAACAAAAAGTTGGACAGTATCTATACTCCTACATTGTACCAAAAATCTGGACTGCCTCACCAGCAAATATCAGAGCAATAACGAACCACAAGAATTTTAAACTCACGGTAAAAAAAACACCCAAGTAGTTGCCCCTGTTCCAAAACTACTTAGCAACCCAGTTCCTATCCCCTTCCCTACCTTCCCCTCCTTTACACTACAATACTTTTCTTCCTTCCTCCCCTCTCCCTGCCTTCCCCTCCTTTACTCTACTTTACTATCTGTACTATATTTATTCCTTCTCCCCCATCAAAGGACTAAGCAGCAAGATTTATTGAAACATGACAAAGAACTTGCCACTTGACTACAAATATTAAGCCCACCCATTTCTTTTCTCTGTAAATTAGCTGCTAGTATTACTGATTTATATTAGTTGACCAATTTACCTACCCCCTTTTCTAAATGTATACCTGCAGTCTTCCTCAAAAAAATCTTTGGAGATGACATCTAACTACATAAAACTTTTAAAATTGTATACAAACAGTTTACCTAAAAGAATAGTAGTTGTTAAACCAACTGCATAAACATATCTCTGTATTTCTTGTTTTCAAAGTTTACTGTGGTAAATGTATACCAATTCTCTGCCTTGTAACTTATTGTAACCTACACTCCCATATGTAAATTTAATATCTCTGTACTTTTGTTTTGTCAATGTTTTACTCTGTGGAGCTTTTCTCCCCGAGCTTCCACTGAAAATGGGTTCCTGACCCAGTCGGACTTTCCTGGTTAACAAATGTCAAATAAATAAACATGCATTTATTACAAGAAACACTACCCCTTTAAATCTTTTAGGCAGAGATTTATTATGTAAGTTAAGATGCACTGCATTCTGCATTCCATACAGAGTTTATCTTGATATTCAGAATGAACCTTCCTCTTTGGGTCTGTATTCAGCTGATGTTCGTGCAGATGAAGATACACTCTTCACAGTGCTAACATCTGAACAGACCTCTAATGGTGATCTGGATGGACTGGAAACTGTTCTTCCACAGCTGTGGACTGCCCATGATAAAGAGATAGAGCTCATAGAAGTTGCCGAACCTGTGAAAGTAGTTTTAAAACTTTATGAACATCTGCTCATGGTAGTTTAATATCCCTTATCAACAGAGACAGAGAAAGGAATTGAACTTGACATTCCTGCATTATTTCATCAAGAAATAATTCCCTTGGATAGAAGCCCATGTAATACACCCATCTTGCCAGTTAATAAACACAGCAAGAACATCTATAGGTTTGTACAAGATTTAAGAGCAGTTAATGCTGTAGTAGTACCAACCTTTCCTTTAGTGCCCAACCCTGCTGCAATACTGAGTTCAGTCTCACCAACAGCTACCACCTTTTCAGTGAAAAATATTTCCTCAGCTTTCTTTTCCATTCCTATACACCCAAACAGCCAGTATTTGTTTGCCTTTACACACAAAGGAAAGCAATATACTTGGGCAAGATTGCCTCAAAAATATCATAGAATCATAGGATCATAGGAGGTTACTAGGCTATTGGCCCTGATGCCCTTATAAGCCTAGCTAAGAGTTTAGCCCATGTTTAGACAAATTAGCACCTGATGCCCCTGTCCAGCAGGGACATGGGTGGAATCCCAGGGGTATATTTTCTGTTTCCCATCCAGCTATCCAGGCTGTGCTTAAAATGGGGTAAAGAGGTACTCTGCTTGATGTGGAGAGGGAGTCTATTCCATAGATGGGGGAGTCTCTGGAAACAAATCTGTCCTGCCAACAAATCTTGTTGATATCACAGACCAGGTTGAGGCTGTGCATGTGGGTTACTCGAGTGGAGCTTGACTTGTGGATATGCAGCAGTCCTATCAAGGTGGGGTCCATGATCGCCTTGTATGTCAGACAGAGGTCACCTCTAAGGAGTCTGTATGAAACTGAGTAGAGGGATAGGGCTTTTACCCTATCTGTGTATGGTAGATGTTTGCGGCTCTGGATTCTCTTGGTGAGGAACTTCTGTGGTCTCTCCAGTTGCTGTATGTGCTTTATGACGTACATGCTGAAAGGGGCATTGTACTTAATAATGGGCCTTATAAGGGAAGAATACAGGGATGTTATGGCATCCTTGTCCCTGGATGAGATACCCTTACTTATGAGGTAGGCCATGTAGAAGGCTTTCTGTACAACAGAAGCAATATGGTGGTCAAACGTCAGGTTACTATCAACCTGGGTGCCCAAATCCCTCACGACTGATTGAGTGCTTAGGATGTTGTTATTAATGTGATAATTTGTGGGATGTCACTCTCCACAAAGGGGATAATGATGCATTTTCTGGTATTCAGCTTGAGGTCATGTTTCTGGCACCAGTCACTTGTTTGAGTGAGACCCTCTTAGAGGATGTCCACATCACTAGGGGAATTGATGACAGCACCCAGCTTGCAGTCATCTGCAAACTTGGTCAGCCATAAGCCACTGGTTTTGGCCTGTACCTCAGAAAAGTATATCCCAAATAACAGAGACCCCAAGACCGAACCCTGGGGTACACTGCTTGTTACGGGTCTACTGCTTGAGGTGGCTTCCCCTATTTTGACTACGTGGGTTCTATCAGTGAGCCAGTTTGCTACCCATCTGGTAACATATGGACTGATGCATAGTTGAGACAGTTTATCTATTATGCCCGAGTAGGGAATAGTGTCAAAGGCTTTGGCTGGGTCAAGGCAGGTGGTGTGCACCATCTTCCCCTCATCCATGGCTTTGGTGACTGCCTCAAAGAAGTCGACCAAATTTAGCAGACATGACCTCCGCTTGACAAAGCCAAACTGTGTGGGATCAAGTGTTTGGTGGCTGTCAGTGTCCTTGTTAATGAGGTCTATGATAATCTGTTCCATGGCCTTGTAGCTCAGGCTAGTTAGGCTGATGGATCTATAATTTCCTGGATCGGTGAACGCTCTATCTTTGTGTAGATGGATGACAGTGGCTGTCCTCCACTCAGCTGGGATGAAGCCAGTACTCAGGCTTTGGTTGAATAGTGTGCCTAATGGTGCTACAATTTCCTGCCTGAGTTCATGTAGGATGCAGCCTGGGATGTTATAGGGTCCTACTGAGGTTGTATTTTTTGCCTTTGAGAGTGCAGTGATGATTTGTTCCCTAGATATAAGGGGAAGGGGGCAGGTACTGGGGATGTCCTGATTTACTGATGGGGGGGGACAGAGGCATAAAGTTTTCACTGAAGCTATCAGCCAGCAAGTTTGCTATATCTACGGCATTTGTATATGTGGTATCCTTGGCCACCAGTTCTGAACAGATCTGGGGGGGTTCCTTTGAGGTTGCGGACATATGTGAAGAAGGCCTTATGACTGTCTGTGAAGAAGGTCTTATGATTGTTATAGAATCACATCTTCTTTTCTCTTGAGAAATGAAGAAACCACTGATAAAATTCATTTCCCATGTGGGTTCACCTTAATACAGTATGCAGACAATTTTATTTTAGCTTCAGATGCTCACTTTAGTTGTAAACAAGATATTGTTTTCCTTCTAACAAAACTAATGTAGTTAGGATTTTAGGTTAACAAGGCAAAATTTCAGTTGTGGAAACAAGTACAGTATTTAGGACATCTTATTTCAGAAGGCTCAAAACAAATTTTACCTTCATGCATTACTGCTATTCAAACTGTACCATATCCTACAACATAAAAACAGCTGCGGTCTTTTCTGGCCTGACCAGTTACTGCCAACAGTAGATTTTTAATTATGCAGAAGTAGTAAAAACATTGTTAGAATTGTTAAAGAATGATACTCCTGAACCCTTGCCTTGGCAGGAACACCATGAACAAGCTTTTGTCCAGTTAAAGGCTTTGCTTTCTAACTCTCCTACTCTTGGACTGTCTGATTATTCGAATAAATTATTCTTATTCTGTTCTGAATGCTCATTTCAGGCATTAAGACTACTGGCACAATGTAAAAATTATGGCTTTAGATCTGTTGCTCATTTCAGGACAAACCTTGATTCTGTAGCAGCAGCCTACCCCCACTGCCTTAGGGTAGTGGCCACAATGGTTTATATAGCACAAATGGTGGCTGCCCTAACTCTCGGACACAAGTCTGTTGTGGTAGTTCAAAATCCTGTAGAAGTTTTGTTAATAAAAACTAAAACACAATGTTTATCTGCTACATGATTTTCTAAATATGAATTGCCCTTACTTAATAACCCATTTTTACAGATTATTATCTCTTCCGCGGTGGTGCAGCAGTATTGTTGTTGCCTCACAGAAAGAGGTTCTCCTGTTCGATGCTTGGGTTGGGAGTGCCTTCTGTGTGGAGTCTGCATGTCCTCCCCGCAGTTGAGTGGGCGTTCGAAAGACATGCGTTGAATGGGCATGTCTTTGTTAAAGGTTGGGTGTTGGGCTGGCAGCTCAACACCATAAAAACCAACTGCCAATCATTAGCGGACCGGAGTTCTGCTGTGGCGACCCCTAACCGGGAAAAGCCGAAAGACAAACAACAACAACATTAGATGTCCATCTCTTAGCCCTGCTTCTTTAATTCCAACAGCAGATGAAGGAGAAGCACATGTTTGTATTTTTGTAGTTACCCATGTGGTTCCTCCTTGGTCAGATTTGAAAGATACCCTGTTAACAAATTCTGAGTTACTTTTATTTGTCAATGGGTCCTGCACTCAAAGGGAAGACACTACATCAGTATCAGCTTTTTTCTGTGTGCACACAGAATAATGTTTTGAAGATAAGACAACTGAAAAGAAATGTGTCTACTCAAGTAGCCAAACTTGTAGCTATTACTGAAATGTAAATTAGCTAAGGCCAAAACTGTAACAATTTCTACAGACTCACATTATGCCTATGGAGTAGCTCATGATTTTGGGACAGTTTGGAGAGAAAGAGAGTACCTAACATCAGCAGGGATTGTTATTAAAAATTCTATTTTTGTTCATTAACTATTGAATGCACTTGTATTGCCAAAGGAGGTAGCAGTAGTTAAATGTGCAGCACATAAGACTGACGGTTGATAAATTTCAAAGGGCAACAGTTTTGCAGATATGGTGGCCAGAAAAGCTGCATTGTCTTGTCCTGTTCAGGCTTCATTTCTGCAGCAATTACATGAAACCAATTTACCTGCTTCTTTATGAGAATTGTTGTCTTTTCAAAATCAGACTGATGATTTTGAAAGGATAAGATTAATCTATGATGACTGCATCCACTCTACAGATTCAGTGTGGTGCCACCAAATGGCAGGCTATTTGCCCTATGCACTTTTCTATTTCATTTAGACTTATCATTTGCCTTTTCATTTAGGAAAAAAATGCTTTAATGAAACACATTTTTGACCAATTGTTATGCCCCTTACATTTCAGAAGTCACTCAGCATTTTATTAATAGATGTATACAGTGGGATTTTTGTCTTGATGACTGCTGATGATTTTCTGGATGGGTTGAAGCTTATTCCTGTGCTAAAAAGGATGCGATTAGTGCCACTGAAAAACAATTATTTGAACTGATACCCAGATTTGGTGCTCCTTGCTGCACCCAGTCAGATAGAGGTTCACATTTACAAGTCAAGTGATACAACAAATAAGTAAAATTTTAAACATAAATGTACAATATCATTGCCCACATAGACCCAAGCTTCAGGTATTTTTGAGGATGAACCAAACAGTTAAAGTAAGACTTGAAAAATTGTATGAGAAAACTGGTCTTAAATGGCCAGAGATTATGCCTTTAGTTTTATTTAGTGTACGTAGTGCAGTTAGCAGTACTACAAAATGTTCCCCTCATGAAATTCTCATGGGTAAACCTATGAGAATGCCTGCCACACTCCTACCTAGAAATTTGAAGTTACAAAATAGTGATGAATCTGTTTATCTTTATTGCAAGTGTCTTTTCCCTGCAGCACCTGCACAAGAAGGTATTTGAGGCTCAAATGCATCTCAATCCAGCCTTTCAACATGACCTGCAACCAAGAGATACCATTGTCATTTGAACTTCACTCAACCAAGATAGAAAGGACCCTTCTTAGTTTTACTCATGACTGCTACTGCCGTCAGATGTGAAAGATCGCCCACATGGATTCATGTGTCACACATTAAGAAAGTCCTCCTTAGTGAAGAATATCAATGAAATGCCTTTGACATCACTCCTTTTGCTGATGATAAACCAATCAAAACCCACACCAGACAAAAAAAAGGGGAAACCATTGTATCCAGAAGTGAAGGCTAGTGAAGGCTAGTGATTCTTCAACAACACTATCCTGGTTTTATCTGGAAGCTAAATCCAGTGATTCACCAGTGTCATAATGGTCGGAAATAAGGCTTAGCAATTCTTCTTCAACATCAATATTTTCATTAGCATCACAATCAGAAGTGAGGATCAATGATTCAGCAAAATTATCTTCAATGGAGAATGACTGGAATCAGCCTAAGATTTGGACAGTGAGTCAGGTGATCAAAGTTTCTCTTGTGGAGTTGCAGACAGCAGAAACATCAGGATGGATTGTGCTGGGGAATTAATTTTATACTAACAGAAAGATAATTCATCATCCATGTTTGCAATTTTTTGAGAACCTTCTGCAGCCCCAACTTGCTCGATATTCTTATGGACTTATTGTGGTTTTTAACATCATTTCAGTACATTTCCTTTTGTCATCTGGAGCCATTGAAACTGTAAGAATTGAACTTTTTTTATCAGAGGTAAACATTTAACAAAAATCAGGGATAGACATTTGGTTAAAATTGAACACAGAACTGCAGATTAGCATGCCAAGTTTAACACTTTTTCTGCTGTATTATATACCTACACAAAAAGTATTAATGTTAGTTGCTGTTGGGTATGTGCACATATAACCACTGCACATGATGGAGGTATTCCATTAATCCCAATACTAGCAACTGATGTAGAAATTGGAGCAACATTTTGCACAATCTTCATAACCAGAAATTAGAAAGGCAAACATAATTATACTCCCTTTTCAGTAGTTACACTTCAGTTGTTAGTGACTGTACAGGGACATACTTGTTAAGTCAAAATGGGACATTTTTTGTCAGATGGAGTATCTGCAATTTCACCCAAAATATATATGATGAAGCTGGAGGCTTGGGTATGGCAGCATTATGTAAGATCTATTATATTTGAGGCCCTGATTACCAACAGACTGGTCAGGTTGTTGCTATACAGACCATGTCATCCAGGTTGTATGCCATATAGAAACTTCACCTAGTAGGAAGATTCATAATGCTAGTCACAGGAGGGAGGCAAAGAATGTTAAAAATCCAGTTGGAAAAAATAGATGCTTTCTGGGTTTACCATCATGCTGTAGAAAAGACTGCATTTACAAGATTAGCATACATGGGTCTTGGTGATGGTGTTATTTCAAGAGCAGGGATTGAACCTGATTATGGAGCAGTAAAATCAATATTACAATCGAAAAAAATGCCTAAATTATTAGAACTATTAAGTAATGTTACTTTTGAATCAATAAATTGATTATAATGGAGATGACTGCCATGCACAGTGTGGTGCTGCAGAACAGAATGACATTTGACTTCTCCCTTGCTTTTAAGGGTGGTACATGTGCACTCATCAAAATGAAGTGCTGCTCATTCATTCCAGATATTTGTAATCACATGGAAGTTATACAAAAATGTCCAGTACTGTCTCATGCTAAAGAATCTGACAGTTCCCCATGGGCATGGTTAATCAACTTATTTTCTGACTGGGGAGAAGACATTTTAAAATTCGTCATGCTAATCACAATAATTATTATTCCTTTAGGAATTATCTTACTCGTGTGTAAAATGTTGACTATGGGACTCTTAAAATCCAGTAAAAGCATCAAATTACAAAATGTTCATATTAAAAATAGTGTGAAAAGTTATGATGAAGAAAACAGAAAAGAAAATGTGTACAAGGGTTTTAGTAGGTTGTATGAAAATGTGTTCAAGGGAGAATGTGCAACAGAAAAATATTCAAACTGTCTTTTTATTTCAATACATAGACATGTTTTCATTGCTAACAAGACTATATTTGCAAAGCATTCATATAAGTATTGTACATGTCATGATCAGAAGGAAGTTGCCTGTGATGAATGTCTGACTGCATATGAAAAAGTGGTCACCCGTTTGAGAATTTTTTGCCACTGTCCAGTCATTGAAATGAATATGACTTGTGTAATACTTCATGGCGTCAAATGGGGGAATGTGAAGGGAAGGTGTAAAGAAGAGAAAATGTTTGGTGAATATCTTATTTTGGAATCCATTTTATTTCAAGATGGCTTCTGAAAGTTTTAATATAAATTTGATGATCTGGTCTCCTACCAACATTGCCAACATGGATATTGCCAGAATAAAAAGTTCCAACATGGAAGATCTGAATTGTTGCCTAATATGGAAATGCACAGATAAGGGTTCAGCAGATTCTTAGCAAGGAAAAATAATGCAAAAATGTTTAGTTTTAATTGATCAGTGGCTATAGTTTAATAGATACAATATATTCTGCCTAAAAGTGAAAATAATATAAAAGAATGAAGTTTCTTGCTGTCCTGAGAGGCAAGACCTTGATTGCTTAGTATCCCATTTATCTGTGCTCTCTACAATAAACCAGACTCTTCTTCTTTGCTGAACTGTGTTGCCTGAAACTAATTTGTACCATAACAAAACTGAAAACAGACAACATAGTTGCCATGCCAGAAAATAGGGGAAACCAGAAGAAGCTGAAAACTGAAAATGAATGGAAATTAGTGGAAAAGGTTAACAGCTTCAAGCATGTGGGAGCAATGTTTGAGGAGGGAAATCTGAATGAGGAGGTCAAAAACTAGGATCAGAGGCAATGCAATCAATTGGCACAAAGTGTCAGGGGTAGTAAGTCACAAAAGAATGCCACAGAAGTCAAAACATAAAGTGTAGAAAAATGTGGTGTGACCTGTACTTCTGTATAGTACAGAAACCTGAGCAGTGAAGCCTAAGCAGTTAATGAGTTTGAGGTGATGGAGATGAAGTGCCTGAGAGTTCTGATAGAATGAACACTGTGTGATAGATGAAGAAATTATGACATCAGAGCAGAAGCCAAAGCAGTTCTAATTGCAGAGAAGGTCAAACAGTAGTTGCCAAAATAGGTGCAGATGGTCATAAAAAAGAAAAACATGGTAAGAGGTGGGATTTTACATGGAGGCCAGCATACAGAAAATTACCAGTGACAGTGGAGATGAAGACCAACAAAAGCAAAAGAGACTTTGTTCTGTAGAAAGATGCCATGGGAAGGAAGATATTCTTTGAAAAAAAATTACAGGGTTAAAAAGCATAATCATGTATGTTCGGTATATGTGTGTGTGTGTGTGTGTGTGTGTGTGTGTGTGTGTGTGTGCGTGTGTGCACGTGTGTGTGTGTGAAGAGGAACTTGAAAATATAAATGATTAATTAATTTTAGTGATTTTTTCACATGTACCCTGTACATTATAAGACAATCCTGTACAACAGATGATAGGACAATGAGGAACTATACAAAGATATTTCTGTTTACATAACAATTGCCATCATTGCAAACAAAGTGGACTACAGACTGGAAGAAAATGTTTAAAATAATTACTTCTGCTGTAGAAATTCTGCATTCAATCAAAATTATGCTTTCCTTAGCAAAAGTGGTTGAATGAACTTACCAAACATGCTTGAATTCTCCTAAATGTTCTTTTCTCATGGCCATGTTAATAAATGTCTGTGCCATGCTCTCTCATACTTGTTAAATTGGGACCAGTCCTTTAGGCAGCTACAACATCATTTGGCTTTCCAGGAGAGAGTTCAAAAAAACTTCAGAGAAGCTAAGAGAAAGAACCTTGAGCAATCAATACCTATCACATGAAATAGAATACTTATAGCATATAAAGCATCTTTAATTTTCCTTATTCCCTCAGACACTTCTTCAAATACAATTTTAAATGCCTAGACTGTGACAGTACTTATACAGTAAAAGAGCACTTTACGTAGCAACTGTTACTCAATTCTAAATTACTAATACCTGATAATGCTATTATAACCTAGTTGTATGAAGGACCTGAATTTGAAATAATGATATCATTATGAATGATCAGATCTTCTCTATAAATCATTAATATTTTGTTCTTGTATATATGATTTTGCTCCTGTATATAAAGCTTGATTCAGGAGTGTATTCCTTAACTGCATGAGTAGACTAATTGAGTCAGTCTATGAAACTATAATCAGCAGTCGGGATCAAACCTTGTACCTTGTGCATAAGAGGCAAGACCATAACCATTATGCCAATTGGTCTGGTTTGCCAAAAAACACAAGATGAAGCACACGCATTAATTAACCTACTCATCACAGCACAGATACACATCAAACATATATGTGCATGCACAAACACACATTCACATGAAACACCAATCAACAGCTATAAACCCAGATATAGTGGACATGCACACAAACAAGATTTTTACATGGGGCCAAGACACCCAACCCTTACAGGGAGTAAACCTCCACATATATCCAAAATTTACATAACTAATTCCAAGATCACACTTTCTTTGAGGTAAGAATTGTCAAGGACACTGACTCACACAAACACCCATCTTGTACCACACTCGCATCATATATGGGAGTATTAAAAAAGGGTCTACTTCACCCTGTCAAAGGCCGACAATAGCGGAGCTGATATTGTCAGCACCAAAATGTCAAAAGCGAAAGTCACCGAGCTTGTAAATGGAAATCTCCGTAAGGGGAAATTTCCATTTACTGCAATGTAGTGCGATCTCAGAATTGGTATATTTAAGTAGCAGGGGGTGTGGGGGGTGCAGGGGGGCTTGCCCCCCTGCATAGAGCAATTTGTGTCGTGTTTGGGTGGTTTCTTTTGTGTACGTGTTCGATGTTCAGGGGTTTCGACATTTTCGTGTTGATTATTACACTGTCGACAATTTGAGTTTTCAACAGCGTAATATAAACGCTTAAAAAATAACTGAAACTACCAAGTGTTGACATTACTAACATAAACGCCTAAAAATTTAAATACAGAATGTTGACACTACATCAATCATGGGCATAATCTCAGGGCATGCAGAAGTTAAACATTTCTTTTTTTGGCAATGGGAAAGAAATCCAGCATCCTCCATGTAGGAAGGCTGTGTCTCCCACACCCCCTGCTAATTATATAAACTAACTCCAGGATCGCACAGTCCCCAGGGGAAGGAGCATATTCTCCAATCGTTTGTGTTTGTGTGTGTGGCCCAGGTCATGGCTAAAATGTCTCCATAGATAACTCCATTCACCCTGTTAGTAAATGATAAATAATTAGGTGAGTGCTTAAGTAGTACTATTGTTTTTAATTTGGCATATTTTCTATATTTATACTTCTTACTATTTGACAGCATGCTGTAAAGTGATTTGTCATCTCTGTCTATTACATTAGTGTTTGTACTGTGTTTATTTCAAACTAGCATTGCATTTAGAGTTATGCAGTTTATGATATGTTAAAAATTGCTTAACATTATACCTGTGGAGCTTTCTCCAGGCTTCACTCTGTGTATGGACTTTTGCCACTAGAACTAACTCATTTTAAAAGCATAATAATAAATAAACAAAGAAATAAATATTAAAAATGTAAGCTATGTTGCAGGTTGGGATCTAATTTATTTGGAGAAGATTTTTTGGGTTCCACTAATGGAATCTAACTGTCTAAAACCCAATATTCCATAATATTGAAAACTAATGCCCAAAACACACAATGTCAAAAATTGCATACATACATACATACATACATACATAAATAAATAAATAATAAAGTATAAGCATTTTCTGATATGGGGCAAGCCCTTATACCCCATACGTTTATACAGTAGATACCAATTCCATGGCTGCACAAACATGAAGAAGGGAGAAATATCCCAAAACAAAGGAATCATTGTTGAAAAGCACTTTGGAATTGCATAGGTAGTGATTTTTCTGTGGCATTATCTTCCTTGGCATCTTGTGACACTTGGGAAAACTAACTAAGCGATGTGTAAAGAAGCCATATTTTTGTAGTCCCTTTTCATTGTTTTTTTCTTTCATTTCTCTTTAAGATGAAAGTCAAAATATGAACATATATTTGATGGATTGAGATAATATGATGAATTATGATTGTGTTTGAATTTTGGTTTTCATTCTAATAAACGCCCTACTTTTGGTTGGTGCCACAGGATTTTAACATCCATTTTAGCTACTAACTACTCACACATGTGAGATCTTGGTTTTAACATATTTTCTAAACAGTAGTTTATTAGCTATTTTATACAAATGAAATCTGCATCTGGAGAATATTGTTTGACTAACAGGATTTCTTGCAGTTTTGTGCTATTGTTGATAACTGAGTTTTTGTATTATTGTTGCCACCCATGTTTTAAATAACTTCAGCTCCAGATTGCCTGGCATTATCAAATTAGTGGCTGACCATTGCATTTCTGTAATGAGTATACCTACTAAGGCAGTGTTACGAAGTTCAGACTGTTCTTGCCCCTTCTGTGGCTGGCCTGCTTGTTATATTGAGGCACAACTGTCAGTAACTCAAGTCACAACAATAATGTAAAATCTGCACGAGCATCAAGTGTATGGTCAATCAGATTGAGCCTACATCTGAATAGCTACCAGTGAGTCAGCATACAGCATAGGAATGCAAACAAAAGCAATACTTCAAGCAAAGTGTAATTTTTTTTAACTTACAGAGTAAAGCGGTTAACAACAGCAACAAATTCAGCAACAGTAATAACAATACAGCTCAGCAACAATAATTCAAGCACACTAAAAGTATTATGGTGCATGCAGAGAGGTTTGGCATCAATAATTCAAGGATAGTGAAGGTTCTATTGTTAGCAGAACTAATTAAGCAACAATACACATAGTTTCAGCAACAGAAATAGCAACAAAGTTCAACAACGAAAGCAACTTAACCAAACTAGAAATATGAGTATATTTACATAACTAGGAAAAAGATGACTATACGTAGCAGAGCAGACTCACCATATTCAAGCAGCAGCAGTAAAAATTCAGCAACAAAAGTACAGGCATGTAGGAATATATGGAATAAAAGACAGTCTAACAAGCCTGACAACAGGAGATCTTAATAGTACAGAATATCAAATTATCTCTGGAAGATAGATGTGCTGATTTACTAATGTACATTACTGCTTCTGTGATGCTGTTTGAAGCATAGCGCAGTTACTAGATATTTAAAAGGTTTGCTTGTAATTCTCCTTATTCTTTTCTTTGTCACATCCATTGTTGTGTAAGTGCAATATTCAGCAGCCCGGTAGAACAGAACACCAAGCCACGATACTAGCTCTTTGTGGCAGAAAGGTTTCAGATGAAGCAAGAATCAGTCAACTAGAGACATCCCTGAGGAATGGCCCATAGCAGAAACTGGCAGTTCAATATTCCCAATGCTACTTTTCTTACCGGAATAAACATCAATACAGTGCCGATTCATATCCATCTAAGCAGATCCTGGTGGTCACTTCAGACCTCTCTCAGATCCAGGAGGTTAAAAGGGGTTGCTTGTAGTATTGCTTTCACTTTTTCTTGTCTCACCTGGTGTTGTCTAAGTAAACATGTACTGAAGATAGCAGAAGGACACAAGGGTGACCGTATACAAGACTGATTAATAGTACTATGCAATGCAATGAATCAGACAAGAAAAATGCTACAACTGAAAACAGTGAAGCATAGGTGAATAAAAATTAATGGTATCATGGGAATATAAGACAACAATATGTTTGTGTGCATGTTGTGACATGAAGGTGCAAGGGTACATACAGGCTCTTTAAATATGACAGAGACTGAATGGATAAAGGGGGTGATGAAATATGTAGGAGGAGGCATCAAACATGAGCAAAAGAGAAGGGAGAAATACCATGCCACAAAAGAGTATGGGGGTATGGCAAATGTCAGAACCTTCTGGAAGCAATCTTGTAGGTAAGTTACAGTAGGATGAGGGGTTATACTGTTGAATGGACACAGTGTATCCCTCACTAGAAAAATCAAGGGAGTAAGATGAGATGCTGGTGGAAGTAAAAAAGAGGTGGGATGCAAAGAATGGGAGAATTATAATCATATGTAATATGAAGTGACCAGCTGTAGGCAGGAAGAACCTAAGGTTAACTGGCTGTACTATATTTTCTTCTTTGATGTAAGTTATGTAATATTACCATTATAGAATCCTTAAGTATATGTTCTATGTATCCTGAGTTATTGTGTTGGTTCTGAAGTAACCACTTAATTACTTAATATTAAGAAAGTTAACATTTGGTGCATTATTTGAATTTCTGGTCTTAGATACATACAGTTTAATAGCTAGGTCTCAAAGCCCTGTTACTGTACTTGGTATCCTACAGGCTGCCAAGAGGTGACCTGTATCTGGCATAAAATGCATCCTCCAACCCAGTAATGGTAGATTTACTCCACATCAGAAAATCAAATGGCATCAGAAATACTCAGTCTAGGGATCTAAACCTCTTCTGCAACATCAACAGAATGGTTTGAAGGGACAGGTATATCTTGCAGAGGATACCACTGCTCTGGATCAGACTCCCCATCCACATAAAACAAAGTTTATCCCTATCCATATTCAAGCAGAACTTGCATCTATGGATGGGAAACTGAAAATTTACCCTAGGACTGGCCCATGTACTATTAATGGCCAGTGGCAGCTCCTAAACACTTTATCCCATGCATGTGTCCCCTCAATTATCTATGGTATAGTCCCAGTTATTTTCATTAGGGGTAATATACAATTAACGAACATATAAGATGAGTAAGGCCAGTCTATAACCAAATGAGATAGGTTAATTCGCGCAAAAAGAGAAACTGGCTGCTTGGCTTAAAGTGGCCTAAAAGGGCAGCTAGCCTAGTACTTACCTATGAACGTATGAACCTACAAACAATTATTTATTTATTATTTATTTATTGTCATTTGTTTACTGGGAAAGTCCACTGGGCCAGGATGAGCCCATTTTCAGTGGAGGCCTGAGGAGAAAAGCTCCACTTAACAACAACAAACAAACCACATATATGTGCAGCTCCTACCTCTACAACAGAATTCATAGTATTAAATGGTTACATTTCACCTCTTCAATCCAGTTAATCTACCATTATTCAATATGCAGAAGACTCAACCATTATCTTCTCCTCCAAATCCATGCATGAACTCCAGTTACTAACCCAACAATCCTTCACTTCGGTAGAATCTTGGCTCAGTGACTGTAATCTTGTTCTTAACACTCCTAAAAATAAACTGATGCTGGTCACGTCCAAAACCACCAAAATTCTGCAACCACTTTTAACCTCACCTCTCCAAATGGGACTTCTATTGAACAGACTAATCACACTAAACTGATAAGACTAACAATAGATCAAAACATGAAATTTGACCACCACATCCAAGAAATCACTAAAAAAAAAAAAACATCAAAATCTAGGCTTGTTCTACCAAACCAAAGCCTATGCCCATCTATCCATCATCCATCAGAAAACAAACTTGAAATAACTTTTCCCCACCCTCCTCTATGCTGCATCCATTTTCACCAATCTCCAAGCCCTCCAATTCTCTACACTAGGACAAATTTGTAATAAAATAGCCAAAGTCACATACACCTCACTCTCATGCACTCATCATTGCAAAGCTTATCAACTAAATCAAGCTCATAATGTGCTACAGTTTCCCAACTAGTATTCATCCTTATCTTCAGACATGTCATGGTACTCCCTTTACCAAGCCCTTAGATCCTCTGACAAGCTTCTGTCTCTAATATCAGATTCTCCATTAACTTAAACAGGAATTCCTTCAGTCAAACTTCCATTGTCTCTATGGGTAAGTACAAACCCTCACCAATTCAAGTCAAACTAAAGCAGCACCGTCTCATCAACTAGATGTTTCTGTGCATCTCCGCCTGGGTGATCTCTAACCTCATCTCTAAAACTTTTCACTTCATCTTCTTTCCACTTCACCAAAAGGCATAGCCAGATCTTGGTCAAATGGGGAACTATGTGGCGTAATGGATCAGCCCCCCCCCCCTAGCAGCAGCCCCTGCAGCCATTCCAGTGTCCCATTACTTAGGTATTTCTCCCCAGTTACCATAAACACTGTCCAAACCTATCAGTGTGCATATTGTTTTCTTCTTTACTTCTACACTGATTAGAAATATTTAAAACTTTTATTTCAAATTGTATAGCACAACCACTGATAGCCATTTGCTAAACAAAACAATACATTCTCACAATGAAAACAGACAAGCACGAACAGTAAGCTTCTCTGCCCTTGAAACTCACATTCAGAGAAACAGCATTGAATGCTACATTCAAAGAAAATGCATCCAACCAGTGGCAGATTAAGTATACCTTTGGGCAGTTTCCAAACCAGTTTGCACACATTTTAGGACCATGCATGCATGTGTTCTTTGAAGGACCATCCTGATTGTATTAAATTATGTTCCTTGTATAACACAGCACCACTTGTTAGAGTGTGTTTTAAGTTTGTATTATTTGAACATTTTTTCCAGTAAGCAATGAAACAAAATGTATGAACCAATACTGAAAAAACTACCCATTTCAGAACATTTCAACCACAAAAGGCCACTCAAACTTCCGTCATTACATCCCACTATCAGTTAATATACACAAGCTCTGCAGAAGTAAAAGTCATCTGAATAATTCTACATCAAAGAAATCTGTAACAAATAAAGAGGTTGTTGTTGGCAAGCAACATTACATTTCAGTGTTCATCTACAAATTCATTGCCTGCTGCCCTTAAAGAATAAATTGCCCATGTTACATTTAAAAAAAAAATAAATGAATAAGCTGGTAATATTGCAATAGTGTATGGCTGCCAAACCAACAACAGGTTCATACTTACTAGGCCTCTCATCCAAAGGATGACACATTCAGGAGTGCAGCACCCCCCCATCCCCCTTAAGCAGCATGGCAATATATCAGTACTCCATCTACATGGGGTAAGGGTAGAACCCACAGCCTTCTGCACCAATGGAAAGTATGGTACCTGTTGTGCTACTAACACTGCTTTTAAATTTTATAGCACAAACACTGATGATGGCCATTTGCTAAACAAAACAGTTACACACAGACTTAGTATGAGCAACAGTAAATTTCTCTTCCCTTGAAACTCAGCATTCCATGAAAATGTACTGAAACTCAACATTCTTTGAAAATGCCCCCTGATGACAGCTTGATAGCTGGTATACGGAATTCAGGCTCTAGTCTCCTGTAATCAAGGTACAGGGTTTGAGCCTGAATAAGTTAACAAACCTACATCCCTAACTGGGGCATTACAAACACACACACACACACACACACACACACACACACACACACACACACACACACACACACACACACACACACACACACACACACACACACACACACACACACACACACACACACACACACACACACACACACATATGCCTGTTCTCCATGTTCACTCATCTGTCTTGTTCATTCATCTGGCAAAGGAACTGCAGCAAGAAACTCTTCATGCTTAAAAAATCCTGCTCTTCAGAAGTCCCAGTGTTTAATGATGCATGGAGAGTACGTCCTTAAAGAATAAATGTAACACACACAAAGTGTATTCTTAAAGATGAACTTTAAGTTTTTATTTGAATTAAATATTGTGGCAGCCCTCTAGCCAGTGGGCCCTAGGCAACTGCCTAGGTCGCCTAGTGCTGGATCCAGCTATGCACAAAGGCATACATAAATAATCCTACAGCATCCATAAATTTTTATTTTCAATATCCACTTAGTCCTGTTAAGTCCTTCATCTCTTAAGCTTCTCTTTGCAGCTCTTTCTTACCCTTATCATCTAAATTCTTCTAAACCCACCTTCTTCCTCCTTTGTCTTCTACCTGTGTCACCACCTTCTCACTCTTCCTACATCTAGCCACCAAAAACTTCAATTAACATACTTTTGTTACCTCAATTGCTAACACACCAACTGGATACTAATAGTATTATAGGTTCATAGGTTCATAGATAGGTACTAGGCTATCAGCCCTAGGGCCCATACAAGCCTAGACAAAAAATGTACCCTGGCTTTCGCCACCCAAGAAAATTATTTTCCTGTGCCCCTGTCGAGTAGAGCCACAGAAGTGATCCCCGGGGTGAATTTCCCATTTCCCATCCAATCATCAAGATTTTTCTTGAAGAGTGCTAATGAGGAGCTCTGTTTGACATAGATAGGTAGTCTTTTCCAGAGTATGGGAAGTCTCTGGGACAGGAATCTATCCCTCCAGCATGTTCTGTTTATTGTGGTGACAAGGTTTAGGTTCCTAGAGCGTGTAGCTCGGAGGGATTGGGATTTCTTTAAGTGGAGCATGTCCAACAGCTCTGGGTTTGACATAGCTTTGTATGTTAGGCAGAGATCGCCCCTGAGTAGGCGATATGTGATGGAGTAAAGCTGTAGTTCTTTGAGACGGTCTGCATAGGGCATCTGTTTGAGGCCAGTAATCCTCTTTGTGAGGTATTTCTGTGGTCTTTCCAGTTGTTGTAGATGTCTTGTGAGGTACATACCAAAAGGGGCATTGTACTCTATAATGGGTCTAATGAGTGATGTGTAGAGGGGAACAATGACCTCTTTTTTTCAGGATGAGAATCCTTTTGTGATGAGATGAGCCACATAGAAGGATTTCTTGACCACTGTGGCGATGTAATTATCAAAGGAGAGACTACTGTCCACCTGTGTCCCAAGGTCTCTTATCACATTTTTGGCATTAAGTAGACTACCAGCTATGTGGTAGTTCATGGGTACAGAGTTTTTACCAAAGGGGATGACAATGCATTTTTTGGCATTGAGTTTCAGGCCATGGCTTTGACACCAGGTATCTGTCTCAGTGAGGCCCTTTTGTAGTTTGTCCACATCATTAGGAGTTTCGATTATGGCTCCTAGTTTGTAGTCATCTGCAAACTTTGTTAGCCAAAGACCTTCTGTGTTGGCCCGCACTTCAGAGAGGTAGATACCAAACAGGAGAGGACCCAGGACTGAACCCTGTGGTACTCCACTTGTCACTGGTCTGATGTCGGATTTGGAATCCGTTACTTTCACAGTGTGGGTTCTGTCCGAACCCATCTTGTGACATAGGGATTTATACCAAGTTTAGTGAGCTTATCTATAATTCCAGAGTGGGGGATGGTGTCGAAAGCCTTGGCAAGATCTAGATAAGCTGTGTGAACCATTTTACCCTCATCTATGGCTTTGGTGACTGCTTCAAAGAAGTCAATCAGGTTTAGGAGACATGATCTGCCTTTTACAAATCCAAACTGAGTAGGGTCCAGAGTTTGGAGATTACCAATGTCTTTGTTTATGAGTTCCATGATGATACATTCCATGGCCTTGGAGACCAGGCCCATCAGGCTAATGGGGCGGTAGTTCCCGGGGTCCGTCGTGGCTCTCCCTTTGTGGAGTGGGATAACTGTCGCGGTGCGCCATTCAGTGGGTACAAAGCCTGAGGTGAGGCTATGATTGAACATGGTACTTAGGTAGGGTGCCAGTTCATTCTGTAGTTTGTGTAGAATGCAACCTGGGATATTGTCAGGTCCCATGGATGCTGTCTTCTTGGCTTTGGAGAGTGTGTTTTTTTACCTTTGCAGCCATGATTATAGGAACTTTGCATTCTTCCGGTATAGAGATGGGCCCTCTAGGGGGTGAGAGGGGGGTAAAGTTAGCACTGAACCTATCTGCTAGGATGTTGGCAATATCAATTGGTTCTGTAGATTTAGTGCCATTGTGCTGTAACTCAGAGCAGATCTGAGTGTTCCCATTTAGATTATTGACATAGCTATAGAATGCTTTGTGGTTGTCTTTAGAGTCAGTGGCAATTTTGTTTTCGTAACTAGCTTTGGAGGATTTTATGAGGGATCTCAGCTTCTTACTGAGGTTGACCAGGGAGTTCCTCCAGTCATGGGAGTTTACTCTTTTGTGCAACAGTTTCTTTCTTCTGTTGTAGAGTTTGTTTATGGCAGAGGACCACCAGATTGGCTTCCTTTTTTTGGAGGATAACATCTTGGTTCTATTAGGGATAGCACGATCCATGCACTCGTGTAAGTGCTTATAAAGTGCATTTGTGTAGGATTCGGCAGTCATACATCTATTGTCCGTCTGCATCGGTGTCATGAAGTTTGCCACTTCTGTCTTAAGAAGTGTGAAGTTGGCTTTGGAGAAGTTTTTTACGATGGTTTCCCTAATTGGGGCTGGGGGTGGGATGTGGATGTCTAGGCTGATTAGCTTGTGGTCGGATCTGACCAACGAGGAATTGACCTCTGGTGTGGAACACCGGTTTCCCATGTTGGTAATGACCAGGTCTAGGATATTGCTGCCCCTGGTGGGGGTGTGAATAAGTTGATCCAAGGTGTTGGAATTTATGAATTCTAGAAAACGTTGAGCAAATGAGTTGGTACATGAGTAGTTTTCCCAGTTAATGGTGAGGTAGTTGAAATCGCCCATTATTAGGGTGTTGGGCTGTATCCTAATACTTTCCAGTGTATCAAGAAATGAGGAGTGTGAATCCTGGGGCATGGTGGGGGGTCTGTAGCAAGCTACAATTTGGATTGCGATCTTGCAACTAGCCTGGATGTGTGGATATCCTTAATGAATATGGACATGCGTCCGCCTTTAGTGCTTCTTTCTGGGTTAGGTGGCTGAAAGGTGTGGTATGAATTGAAGCCTGGTAATGCAGGGGTGCTCTCTGGAGCTTTGAACCAGGTCTCTGTCACTGCACAGATGTCAATGTTCTCCATTTTAAGAAGTGCCTCGAGTGAGTGCATTTTGAGGTTTAGACTTCTAGCATTGAGTAGCATTACCCTCAGATTTTGCTTGCTTGTACCTGTTATGGTGGTGAATTTGTCATTTGAACCTTGCCTAAAAAAGGCACTATAGGGGTGGCAAGAGCCTTAGCTAGTATCCGGAATCCTAAGGGTGACAGGTGCAGGCCATCTCTGGCAAAGCATCGTGGACTGTCGATCATGTCGTCCCAGGCAGACAAATACTGGATCCCCTTAGAATGACACCAGAAGCTTAGCCAATTGTTGAAGTCAATCATTTTGTCCTTGTACTGTGGTATCATTCTGGGTGATGGCAGGATGCTACTCAGGGTTAGGGTCATACCTGCCTGGGATACAAGATCGGAGAGCTCCTCCATGTCTCTTTTCATGTAGTCCAGGGAGGTACATCTCAGGTCATTCACACCAACATGGACAATGACAGTGTCATATTTGTACTTATTGTGGAGTGACCTGAGTGCATGCGTTATGTGGCGGATCCTGGCACCTGACAGGCAGCTGACAGTAACTTTTCTCCTTGTTTAGTCTAGTGAGTGGAACATCAGTGTGCCTGACTATAGAGTCACCTATGACTAGAGTGTTGGGTACGTTGTTATGCCTTATGGGCTGTGGTTGAGTGGCACACTAAGTTTGTGGGCTATGTGTCATTTGGGTTGTGTTGGGGGTGGAGTTTGCTTGCGTTTATGCTTTGGATGTCCCTGATGCTTGGGCAGGTTTTTATTGAGAGCCTCCGCGAATGTAGGTGTGTGTTTTGTGTTTCTATGTGTGTGTTTTGGTGGTGTAGGTTTTGAGGGACTATGTGATGAGTGTGGTGTGGTGCAAGTGTTTACCTTCTCCTCTTGACTGTCTAGTCCAGTCTTGGGTGAAGAGAGCTTTGCTTCCGGTTTGGCTATATAAGTGCATCTCTCACAGGTTGTAGTGTTGGGCGGTAGGAGGAGAGGGTTGTCTGTGTACATGAGACAACTGCTGCATTGCCCCAAGATGCCCAGATTCATCAGGTAGACAGGAGAAATCACTGGGAGCTGACCCTTAGACATGCCTGGATAAGTGCTTATTTATTAAGTACTAAAAACTGCTTTCCACTAGACAAGTGAGGAAAGTTGAGTGCTGTAGTAATTTGCAGCTTATGTAGTGCTTACAATGAGTTCTGAACAAGTGCTGAGTTCAAAGAAACAGATTTGAGTGCTGAAACTAGAAAACTGGCTAGTTATAAGAAAAAAACTAAACTAGAAGGCTTCCCTCCAACACAGAAGGGCTTGGGGGCTCAGAAGCCTACAAACAGTCTAGACCACTTAACAGGAAAGGCAGGAAACAAGCTTAACATTTTTTTTTGTTCTCTTTCTTTGTACACAGTAGGAGTGTCTGAAATCAGTTGAGTGAGCAAATGAGATGGGCCCAGAAGGAGTATCCAAACTCAAATTTACAAGAGGGGAGGGCAGTTTCAAGGCCACTAAGATTAACACCAAAACAAAAACAGGGAGAGTGGGTGGGAAACTAACTGAAGAACAGAGTCAAAACTTCCAGTTCAGTTAATATTCCTGCAACACAGTTAAATCAATTTAAATACTGTATTATTTGAAAAAAGTGCAGATAAAGGTACTTAAATTCTCTTATACGTCCAGTTGAATACAGCTAGATCTTAGCCGGCCAAAGCTGAGGTTTTTAAGCAGAAAATATTTCAAACTGTACCACTTAAATAGGCAAGGACAGGAAATCAAAGAATGTGGCTACCCCTACACCTGCAATTACTAACAAATAATAAAATTCAAGCAAGCACTGACTGAAGAGCAGAGTCAAAACAGCATATATATCCTTTAACTGTATTGTATATTCTTTTTTAAAATTCTCTTATATAATACTTTTATGTTAACTTATAGTTTTATTTTTCTTTAGAGTTCAGTTATATTCAATATTATTGTTAATCTGCACTTGTTTTCTCGGCTGGAGCTTTTCTCCCTGGGCTCCACTAAAATGGAGTTTTGCCCTGTCAAACATTCTCAAAAAAAAAAAACAAAAGCAAATAAATACAATAAATGTATTAATATGGTCAACATCGCAAAACAGATGAAAGCCATCCTCAAGGGATGTGCAAAACCTATAGCTGTAACTTACAAAAAATTGACAGAATCATTTCTCACAAAGAGTAATAGCATATAAACTATTTCCATTTATGTAATGATGCTACATTATACTATAGTTGGCTGACAGAAGAACTAGAAAAGTAGCCTTTACAACGCACCATGTAAGATTTTTTAACATAGAATGTTCTCACCGTCTTCATTCCCCCTTTCATCATATGTCTAATGCTCAGTGAAATATTTCCATGGACTCTACTCCAAGCATCTACCTTGATATGCCATTGCATGAGCCCACAACAGTGGGTATGAAGAACTACCTATATGGTGCCAACACTCTGCAGCCTGGCCCCCCTCCTTCATTCCCTGCATTTCATGTGCAGTGTGACCTGCAACTGCTGTCACAGCCATAACTGATATCATGTCCCCCTCTCCCTTCTGTTATCTACTAAGAATCCAATCTTCTCTAAATGCTGGCCATATCATTCTCCTCCCATCCAATACACACTTTAAGTTACTGCTTTCCAGACAAAGCCCACCAGCCTGATTTATCTGACATTATATAGCATTCAGAACTGCATGAACTAAGGTATTTTTGACCAGGATCACAACAGCAGGAATATTATATGCATGCTTCAGGAGACCGTCACTTTGAGATTACACCTCCTCTTTCTAACTGATGTTGCTACATCTCATAGTTGTTTAATCTATGTGTGATACATACTCTCATGATTTATTCCAGATCAGGTAGCACCAGTATAACCCCCCCTCAGGTGATGCAGTACACAAGACTTGATTTGATATGCAGTACTTTTCAGCTGTCTGCAATGACCTTCAACTACCATGTGTTTGGTCACTCAGAAAAGCTTTTATACAAGACAAAACAAGCAACTCACTGAAGACCCAAAAATGTTTTATAGAGAACTGGGAAACAAGGCAAAAGAAATAACAACACCACCAAAAAAAGGAAAAAAATAGTACAGTTTAGAAAAGTATTTATGAATATCTGATTAAATATAACAAACATACCAACTGAATAAAAGAGTTAAAAGAAACAGTAAGACGCTATAGTACACAGGATATTAAATTAGATGAAGTAACAAAGAAACTGAGACAGAAAATTAAGAAACACCCCAACTTAAAAAACCCAGGTCCAGATGCAGTACTTAACTTCTGGCTAAAGGTGTTGCATAAAGCACTGTGTAAAAATGATTTATATGCACATCCAGAAAAAAAAAACACCAGTCTGTTTAACAATGGAAACAACAAAATCCTCCTTAAGAGTTTACTGGGAAGCTATGCTAAGAACCATAGTACAGATCAATGAATTGTCTTCTGACAATACATAAATTAGAAACTGGATTTGATGTGGAAAGGGTATAAAGTGACTTACGGAAAAACTCAATTATGGCAAAAGAGCAAAAAAAGGTAATAAAGAAAAATCATATGGAACAAAGGTTCATTTACTGTTAAACAGAGAGCTGTAAAAATGGTAGAACCTAAGCATGGTATGGATAGATTACCAAATAACATTTGACATAATCCCACATTCATGGATTATGGAATCTTACAGATATAAAATATACGGGTCTATATCAGAACATCAAAGTATTAAAACTTCAAATGTTCTGATATTGAACACTATTCAGTGAATGCTAAGAACAGCAAAGCTGCAGAACAGCAAATTCTTTCCTCGGGAAAGAATTTGGTTGACCGTTTCTGTGGCTTCGCTATTCTTAGTGCTGTGGTGGAAAGTTACGGGTTGGGTTCAGGTAAGTGTGTGATTGTTTGTACGTTAGGGTTAGGGGCAGGTTAAGTGAGTTAGGGTTAGGGCGCGGGTTAGTCGTGTGTGCGATAGTGACAGACTTTAGGGTTAGGGGCATTTTAAGTGAGTTAGGGTTAGGGTATGGGTTAGGTGAGTGTGCGAGAGTGACGGACTTTAGGGTTAGGGTTTGGGTTAAGGTAAGTGGGTAGATAGTAGTGTATGTTTAGTTTAGTGTAGCGTTAGATGTAGGAATTTAAGTGTATGTGTGTGGTTGCTGTTTGTTTGATGTGCTTGTGTTGTGTGTATGTGTTTCGGAGCAGCAAATTTTTACCATGGGAAAAAATTCGCTGTTCTGAATATTCGATATTTTCATGTTTAGATGTTTTGGAGCCGATGAAATAGCGTTCACTATTTTCATCTTTCAATAACTTGATATAAACGCAAATATACATCCTACATTGATCAGTTACATAGTGGAGACTATGAAACATTGACAACCCTCTTTAGAAAGGAGTTATGATAAAGGATAAATTGTTATCCCAGGGATAAAAATCCAAAGGGGGACATTCTAGAATGATTCTTTGTCACCACTGCTGCTTTGTCTTGCTCTTAATCCATTAAGCTGCTTACCTAATAGACTTCACTATGGTTACAACTAAACTTCCAGAAATCAACTTTGTTCAAAAATATTTCATTTAATTTTTGTCAGTGGTTTAAAATCATATAGCTCATCAAGCAAGCATTGTAAGCAGAACTATAAAAGGTTAAAACTTTCTCACACAATAGAAGAATGGTGTTTGGTCTTGATAAATGTTCAAATGAAAATGCAACATTTATAATAAGGAAAGCCACAGCACCAAGAAAATATCAACCTGAGACAGGAATGTGATATAAAGTAACCTAATCAGGAGGGAGTGCATAAATATTTGGGAATAGATGAAGAGTCAGAAATAAAACATGAACAAGTGAGAACAAAGCTTAGTAAGGAATTCTCCAGAAGACTAAAGCTAATACTGAAAACTGAATTGATGTCTAGAATAAAGTTCAAGCTATAAATCAATTTGCTGTTCCTTTCTAACTTACAGCTTTGATGTGATTGACTTACCCTGGAAAGCACTAGGTCAGCTGGACAAGAAATCAAGAAAAATGATTTCTGGTTATCAAATGATATATAAAAACACTGCATGGCAAGATTATGCATCACTTGGTCTGAATGGAGCATGGACCTTCTCAAAACTGACTATATAAATAGGTCTGCAGTCGTGGGACTGTGTATATATATATATATATATATATATATATATATATATATATATATATATATATATATATAGTTGTTGTCATTATCAGATCCAAAGATAGTAAAGATTCTAAACCAGAAAAAAATCTAAGATCTTTGCTAAGTATAGCAGAAGCATTTTAGAAAGGATCTGTAATTGAAATCTAACCGGAAGCAGATGAGACTCAGACAGCAACAGTAAGTTTCAAAAACAAAAGACAGAATATAAAGAAAAGGACCATGAGAAAAAGAAAGAAAATTGGAACTCCTGGGACAACCATATATTGATAAAGACATGGTGCATAAATGGTTATGGAGAAAATAGTAGGGTATGCACATGTTGGTTTAAAGACTTTGAAAAACTGGGAGATACCGACAAATGTGTAAGTTCTGCACTACAGAACTAGAAACAGTTGCAGATGTTGTTGCTGGTTGAGATATACTCATAACTGACAGTATATATACTGAAAGGCATTACAACAGCAAGATTGTACACTTCTGTTTGTGCAAACACTACAATATAGACGTAGATGAAAGGCACTAGAAACATGAACCACAAAGTAGAACTGAAAATAAATGTCTGACCACATAGTACCATCCAATACTAATAATTAAGGAAGTAGAAAAAAACAGACATAGTAGTCAAAGAAAAAGGGATGCAAGTATCATTAATCACTGAAACAATTATACCCAATGATTATAGTGTCCTCTGCTCCAAGGGGCACAAAGTCATACAATATCAGGATTTGCAAGCAGAAACTAGAACAGTGTGTGATCAAAACACCCAAAAGGTTCCAAAGTGATGGCTAATAAAAATGAATCTTCAATCATATTTAAATATGCTACCGATACATGCAACCCTGTATGAACTGCAGAAAGCTGCCATTCTGGGTATGTTGCAAGTACTGAGAAGAGCACTCTTGGCAAACATAAAAGAATGACGCAATACTAATTTTTGAACTCTAATCTTACCCTGATATACGAATAGGGTCCATTTCTGTCACAGTCCTAGAAACCTAAAACATTTTGAGATATTAAAAAAGGGAAAGGCCTTTCAATATCTTTCCATAGACTACACCCCAGCTTCACTTGCTGCACCTATATTGTCTCATCTGAAAATAGGTAGATTTGGTTCTCCATTCCCTCAGGTATGTCTAAAATGAACACACTGAAAAGTGCAATGACCCTAACTAACTTCTGTGGTACTCAACTACTCCTATTCCTTATTCCTGACAATGAACCTCTCATCACAACTCTTACTGTGCTCCACTGCAACCACACTGCAGTACATTTCCCCATTATCACTATTCCTCATACTTTTACAGTTATCGCAACAGCCTCCTGTGTGGGACTGAATCAAAGTACTTGGTGAAGTCCAGTTAGATTATGTCTACAAGTAATCTTTCTTCAAGTAATTTTGTAACTAGTAATTAAACTGGATTGTGTTTGATTTACAGTTCTATATGGCTATACTTCACACTGGAAACTATTCTGGAGCTTATTTCCCCAGTGAGAAGCAAACAGCCATTCCCTCATCTTTTTTAACATGGCAGTCCCTGCCAAAGTTGTAAGGTTAACTGCTTTTCTTTAAAATGTTCTCACACCCTACCTTGTACAAGGGTAACACTCTAGCTATGTTACAGTTCCAGGAACTTTTACAGTAAACAGTGATCTGTTTAAGATCTCCTTCTGGAGTTCGACCAGTACATGGTCTTCATTCCAGAGGACCCTGTGAGACAGCCTATATGGTCTAAGTGGATTGTCCACCACTACAGCCTGGCTTCTTCACATCTCCTCCTCCATCCTTTTGTCTGTCCAGTGCTCTCCCTAGTCTGCCATATCTCTCTCCCAGTATGTCGTCATACTCTTCTCTTCCCTTATGAAGACTAAAGTATTTATTTAGTGCCTTTGTGTGCACCCTGTCTACTTTTATTGCTTTCTGATTATTACTCATACTGATTATATCTGTCTCTGTCATCCTCCATTTGCCAATATAAACATATTATGTGATGTTGCCCTATCTTGCCTTCATTCTTAACGGGTGGGTTCGGAACCGATCTTCGGTTCCGACTCGGCCATTTTTACAAGCTCCAGGTCTTCCACTGGCTCTTGGCTGTATCCCTTTCCTATTATGCCCTAGGAAAGCTCCCCAGATCTCGTTTGCCACTAAATAGATCAGGTGCTTCCATTTTGGCTCTGGCTAAGTTGATAAACTTTTTCTACTTTATTAATATAGTTGCTGTTTTGGGTCTATATTATAATTGCAAAAGCTGTCTTTTGTGAATACATGTTCATCGACACATAAACGTTGAAGAACGAGAACAGCGAAGCACCAAAAAAGTGAAATGGAGAACGCTGCACGCATTCCCGGAAGTAACAGCGCCATACAGGTAAGGTAAACCTAACTGTACAAACCTTACCTAAACACTTTTTCAAATATTTTTGCAGGGGGCAAGCCCCCCACACCCCTACTTATATATACCAACTCTGAGACCACATTACAGTGGGGAAAAGGATTAATTTCCTCATCCCCATGATCACCCTGCTGGCCAAGAAAATCCTTTGGCATTCTCCATTTCGCTCTTTTGGTACTTCGCTGTTCTCATTCATTGACGTATATGTGTCGATGAAAATATGTCTTTCATGATTCTGATATAGACCCACTGTTTTTTGGCTGTTTTTAGTTAGCGATTAGTGTTTAAGTAGTTTTCCTCTCAGTTTAAGAGAGTTCGTTCTGTTTTTTGCTTCTGGACATCGTTTCTTCTACCTCAGATCTGTGTTACTCCCTATCCTGGCTTATATTTAGTGTTAAAGTTTTTTTTACAGACCTTGATGAGTCAGAAGGGTCCCCACGGTCAGCCTCTAAGGATGTCTCCTTCTCAGACATCCTGGAAATCCTTACGCAGAGAGGTGGCTGGAAGCCCATTAACCCTTCTGAGGATGAGTCTGTATACATGAAGGCTTTTGGGTCTCACCCTTCCGCCACTTGTGTGTCTCCACCTTTCAACAAGCTTATGCAAGTGGTGAGTTGAAAGGTGTGGGAGTCTTCAGACTCAGTGAAACCTACACCTCAGAGGCCAAACAAGTTTATTACTGTGCCTTCAGACAAGGAATTCCTTACTAAGGGTGTCTCAGTAGATGCTATGGTGGTGGCGGTAGCCACAAAAAAAGTAGCTTTCAGAGACATCCTCGTCTGTCCATCCACCAAACAAGGAGTCTTGTATGATGGACAGATACAAGAAGAGCAAGTTTGTACTCAGATCGCTGAATTACCTGACTCATTTTACTAAGTTACAGAGGGATCTCTTGAAAGAGCTAGGAGATACTCTACAAGGTTCAGTAGCTGCAGGGGTTTCAGACAAGGTTTCCTGTCAGCTCTCCACCTTAAACTCTGTGATTAACTCCTCCATGAGGCTTATTTCCTACACAGCAGATGGAGCGAGCAGGGCAGCAGGTTCAGGAATTTCCCCTGAGGAGACATTCCTGGATGCACTTGTGTGACTTTGTGGAGCCCTTTAAGTCTACCTTTGTTAATGCCCCCTTTGATGGCTCATATCTCTTCGGGCCAAAAGTTAAGGACACACTCACCAGGTGAGAGCAAGAAGGAAAAACTCTCTCTGCTGTGGGAGTCCATTTTTCACTACCTTCCAGACCTTACCCAAAAGGTCAAAAGGGAGGAAAGATTTGGTTCCAAAAAACCCAGAGAGCTTTTCAGAACACACGTGGTGAATCTTCCCCCAGGGGCAGAGGGGTAAGTAGTAATGGGAGACACCATCCACATGGCAGAGGGGGCCCACAAAATCAAGGTGACAAGAATTCCTTCCATGGTAGGCCTTTTCAGCACTCTTGAAGGAAGACCACCTCTTCATCTCTGGAGGCAGTCGGGGTTTACTTATCTTTGTACCCAGAAGCCTGGCTAGAAATAACAAAAGACAAGTGGGTACAAAGCATAATATCCAGAGGCTACTCTATACCCTTTTCCTTCCCCATTCCAAACATAAAGAACATCCTGGATGCCCCACTCAGTCAAAAGGAACAGGCAACCCTAGAAATTCAAAAGTTGCTGGACAAAAGAGTCATCCAAACAGTCCATGCAGACCAAATAGGATCCAGAACTTACTCAAGGTTCTTTTTAGTTCCAAAGAAAACAGGGGACTGGAGACCCACACTGGATCTCAGCAGATTGAACAAATCAGTAAGGAAAACAAAGTTCCAGATGGTAACACTGCAGTCAATATTCCCTTTTCTGGGAAAAGACAATTGTATGTGCTTTACAGACCTCTGGGATGTGTACTACCATAAATCCAAATGAATGCAATGGGCTAAAACGAGAGAACGCAAAGCTATTATCTAACTCAGTTTATTTGACAGAAGTACGCTAGACACATACGCTAGACACATTAACGCTTTTAAAAAACAAACATGCGTTTTCATCCTCAACATTCGGACTTCATCAGATACTCATTAATTAATACCAATTGCTTTTTATATATTAAAATTAAAAACAATCAACCAATAGTGTCTTTACAAACCATTTTAAATGGGCAAATCACCATTCCATTAGGGCTCATGAATATTCATATTCAGTATATACATATACATGATTCATTTCCTATATTCTTAAAAAAATATAAAAACCTTTTATAAAATTAATTATCTTCCTAATTTCATTATTTATTTTCTCAATCCCTTAAAGTATTTGCTAAAACTATTAAACTATTAAATATTTATAAATTAATACTAAAACAAATATATCACATAAAACAAAAATGCTTACTAAAACACAATAAAAGAAAGAGGGAGATACAGAGGGGAACTAGCTCCCTCTACTGTAAAAACTTAAAATTACAATCATATTCTGGCAGCCCTTCATTTTAATAGTGGCAATATTGTTAAAGCATCATTTAACCCTGGAAATTTTCCTGCTTCCAGGGTTACTTGCCACCATAATTCTTTGCTTTCTAAAATCTCTTCCCAAGGGCCACCTCTAATATCTTGTTTGATTTGTTCTAATACAAAAAAATAAAATTTATATCCTTCACAGACTCTTAAGTGTTTATAAAGTGCATTAGAGTCCTTTGCTTTTTAAATTTCTTAAACATGTTCAAATATTCTTTTTCTTATTGTTCTTTCTGTTTTACCTAAGTAAAACACTTGACATTTTTGACAGATCGCAAGATATACTACTCCCTTTGTATCACAACAATAAAAACCCCTGCTCTTAATCCATCTATTTCTACTCTCAAGATGAATCTCACTTTCATTTATAATATAGGGACATTGATTGCATCTTCCACATTTATACGTACCTATTTTCCTGTTACCTATTAATAATAGATTGGTTTTAAACCCACTAGTACCCCTATTACTACCATTTTCCAAAATTTTCCTTATACTGTGGGAATTTTTATATACTACTTTTGGTATTATCTTGGATATTTCTTCCGCATCTGTAAATGATACAAATTTTTCCCATTCCCTCTGGAAAATATCTCTCATATCATACTTAATGGCATTATATTCCAATACTAAACCTCTTTGAAACCCTTCAGAGTTATGCTCTTCTTTGTTTCCCCCTTCATACATTTCCTTATAGTTACTATTCCCCATACTTTTAATGGGTTTAAACCTACTTAACCTCCCTTTTTCCACTTCCTTCCTAATATTATTAACAAACACTCTGGGGTAACCTCTATCTATAAACATTTTCTCTAATAAATCACATTCTTTTACAAAATCCATATCCAAGCTAGTCATACGACAGCCCCTAACAAATTGACTCTTTACTATATTTCTTTTACAATGTAGAGGGTGGGCACTGTCGTAATGCAAGAAGGAATTACAAAATGTACTTTTTCTATAAACTTTTGTTTCCAACCTCTGATTCACCTTATATATTTCCACATCTAAATATTGAAGAGAATCATATGATGTGTTATAGGTGAATTTTAAAAAACTAGTAGTATTATTTAAATAATCCATAAATTCCATAAATCTCTCATGACCTCCTGTCCAAAAGATGACAATGTCATCCAAAAATCTACGATATAAGACCCAAAAGGCCTTAAATTTTGAACTTAAAATAAATTTCTCCTCCCATTTTGCCAGCACAATATTAGCAAATGTAGGGGCGCAAGCTGCACCCATTGATACACCTTGTATCTGCTGGAAAAATTCCCCATTGAATATCAGGAAATTATACTTAAGTATCATATCCATAAGTGTTGTACTCACTATTTTTTCATTATGAGTTAACTGTTCATCCTGATATACAGTTTCTTCAAACATTTGCATACCCATCTCATATGGTATGCATGAAAAAAGATCTACTATATCAATGGTAACAAACATAAGATTATCCGAATATAATTCAGGTATAACTTCTTTTAATAGGTCCTATGAATCCTTAAGGATAGTGTTTTTATTCACCCATATGTGTTTTGTCTTTAAATCCACATATTTTGCTAGTGGCAGGGTTTTGGAGCCATCTGCAGAAACAATTGGTCTGAGGGGTGGATCTGAAGGATTTTTATGAATTTTTGGTATACCAAAAATAATAGGAATTTTCGGTTTAACCACATGCAGGAATTTAAAGATGGTATCATCTATAACTTTTTCATATGCCATATCATTTAATAACATATCTATTTTATGATATGCCATGTTCACTTCATTTCTTGAAACGCATATGTATTTCTTTTCATCCCTTAATATTTGATTCATTTTCCCTTCATAATATATATTCTCCATAATCACAATCCCCCCACCCTTATCAGGTTTCATAAGTCTTACCTGGGAATTGTGTTTCAGTTCATTTAATAAATCATTTTCCTCCTTACTAAGGTTATTTTTATATTTAATTCTAACCTGAGATTTTCTAACTTCATTCTCCAATATTATTTCTAAATTCTTTAATTGGGGATGTAAAGGTGGATTGAATATAGATTTTCATACTAGGTTTTGATTTTCTGCCATGTTTTTCATTAAATTATTCTTAGAAGCAAAAACTTCCAAGTTAACCTTTCTTACAAATAATTTAATATCCAATAAGGTCCTAGTTAAATCACCCTTTATATAGGGTATATATTTCAACCCCTTACTAAGTAAATTAAAGTGCTCTCTAGTTAATGCAATATTACTAAAATTATAAATGGAAAAATCATGATAGGTATTTTTAAAACTCTCCACTATTATCTCTTCCTGTTTTTCATATGTCACACTAGGGAAAGGGGTAGCAAGTTCTAATATCTCCTCCTCCCTCTTCTCCGCCCCCATCTGAAAATTTCCTTTATTCACACCCTGTTTGTCATTAACTCGTTCTTCCCTACATAGAGGTGGAAATTCTAGGTCATAATCAAAGTCATTCCATTCATTTATCTTCATTTTATTATTAAAATTAAAGTCATTCTCTCTTGTATTAGTTCCATAAAAATCCCACCTGGAATGAAGTGGTTTGGGCTAACTAGCCTTATTTTCATAATCTTGTATATCTCTTTTTAATTTCCCCATTTTCCGATTAATTAAATCATTACACTTAGTATCAATATCATTCCTTATTTTAAAATACTTATCTCTTTCTTCTTTTATGCCAAAAATAAGATCTTCCTTAATATAAGAATCCAACTCATCTATTTCCTTCTTAAGTATATCTTGCTTTCTGTCATTTTCTTTAACAATAAGCTTCAACACTTCCAGTCCACATCTATTAAAAACCTTAAGTAAATCTTTATGAAAATCAGAGCCCACTTGGACATTATTTGGGTATTTATATACCCTAAGCCCTTTCGGAACAATTTCTCTGTTTAAACATTCTAATAAATATGCATTTTCAATACTAAATTATCTATATTTAAACATAAGTTTTGTTAATTTATCCAATTTACTAGCATAAGAATCACCATTAGGGTGCCCACAGGACACACTACTGTCCAATTTAAAACAATAGTTCTTTCGTAACCATTCATCAGTTGCTTTCGGTTTAACATTAACAGTACCTGTAAACGCCTGAAAGGAAGTTAGCATTTTAGGTCTGGTTACTGCATCCATTAATTAGTCATTTCCCGCTTCATCACTCTCCACTCCAGCCTCCAAAATCCTTGGCGTAACTGCTGGATTAAAAGAACCACCATTAGGTCCTTCAGGGTCGCCGGTGTCTAAATTTTCGCCCATAAGCTCCCTTTTCCTTTTATGTTGATGTCCACCTAACCCTTCGGTTCCATTTCCTGATACATTATGCATGTTACTACGGCCTCCAAGGAGGGAGTGGCAGAGCGGTGTGAGTAAGTCTATTAGTTCCGTAAGTTGACCAATCAACTTTCTCGATTGGCCCAGATCTTTCTGCCCCTGTAGACTCATCGGGGATGTACGCTCCACAGTTCTCTCAATAGCCCGTTCACAAAAATAAAACCAACTGAATAATCAAAGTGAAAGCACCCACAACAATCAATAAATCCAAATGAGTGCAATGGGCTAAAACGAGAGAACGCAAAGCTATTATCTAACTCAGTTTATTTGACAGAAGTATGCTTGACACATACGCTAGACACATTAACGCTTTTAAAAAACAAACATGCGTTTTCGTCCTCAACATTCGGACTTCATCAGATACTCATTAATTAATACCAACTGCTTCTTATATATTAAAATTAAAAACAATCAACCAATAGTGTCTTTACAAACCATTTTAAATGGACAAACCAACATTCCATTAGGGCTCATGAATATTCATATTCAGTATATACATATACATGATTCATTTCCTATATTCTTAAAAAAATATAAAAACGTTTGTGGAAGAAATATCCAAGATAATACCAAAAGTAGTATATAAAAATTCCCACAGTATAAGGAAAATTTTGGAAAATGGTAGTAATAGGGGTACTAGTGGGTTTAAAACCAATCTATTATTAATAGGTAACAGGAAAATAGGTACGTATAAATGTGGAAGATGCAATCAATGTCCCTATATTATAAATAAAAGTGAGATTCATCTTGAGAGTAGAAATAGATGGATTAAGAGCAGGGTTTTTTATTGTTGTGATACAAAGGGAGTAGTATATCTTGCGATCTGTCAAAAATGTCAAGCGTTTTACATAGGTAAAACGGAAAGAACATTAAGAAAAAGAATATATGAACATGTTTATGAAATTTCAAAAGCAAAAGACACTAATGCACTTTATAAACACTCAAGAGTCTGTGAAGGATATAAATTTTATTTTTTTTGTATTAGAACAAATCAAACAAGATATTAGAGGTGGCCCTTGGGAAGAGATTTTAGAAAGCAAAGAATTATGGTGGCAAGTAACCCTGGAAGCAGGAAAATTTCCAGGGTTAAATGATGCTTTAACAATATTACCACTATTAAAGTTAAGGGCTGCCAGAATATGATTGTAATTTTAAGTCTTTACAGTAGAGGGAGCTAGTTCCCCTCTGTTTCTCCCTCTTTCTTTTATTGTGTTTTAGTAAGCATTTTTGTTTTATGTGATGTATTTGTTTTAGTATTAATTTATAAATATTTAATAGTTTAATAGTTTTAGCAAATACTTTAAGGGATTGAGAAAATAAATAATGAAATTAGGAAGATAATTAATTTTATAAAAGGTTTTTATATTTTTTTAAGAATATAGGAAATGAATCATGTATATGTATATACTGAATATGAATATTCATGAGCCCTAATGGAATGGTGATTTGCCCATTTAAAATGGTTTGTAAAGACACTATTGGTTGATTGTTTTTAATTTTAATATATATAAAAAGCAATTGGTATTAATTAATGAGTATCTGATGAAGTCTGAATGTTGAGGACAAAAACGCATGTTTGTTTTTTAAAAGCGTTAATGTGTCTAGCGTATGTGTCTAGCGTACTTCTGTCAAATAAACTGAGTTAGATAATTGCTTTGCGTTCAATCGTTTTAGCCCATTGCACTCATTTGGATTTATTGGTTGTTGTGGGTGCTTTCACTTTGATTATTCATGTGTACTACCATACAAAAATGGACAGGCCATCCAGGATTCATCTGCGCTTCCGGCTGGAACCGAGTCACTACCAGTTTCGAGCTCTGCCCTTTGGTCTCACTGCAGCCCCCAGAGAGTTCACCAAGTGTATGGCAGTAGTCATGGCTCACTTGAGATGTCTAGGATTCTGAGTGTTTCCATATCTAAACGACTGGTTCCTAACCTCCACCACCAAGCATCTACTGATAGAAGCAAGAGACACCACTATACAGCTCTGCTGTCATCTAGGAATCATGATAAATTATGAAAAATCTGCCTTGTTGCCATCTCAGCATATCGTTTTTATAGGAGAAGATCTAGATACAACAAAAATGATGGCAAAACTTCCCCCAGAAAGAGTTCAAGTTCTACGACATCAGGTCCAAATCCCACTGTCCAAGAGGATGGTTCAAGGAAGAACAGTTCTGAAAGTCTTGGAAACCATGGCAGCAGCAATAACCCTGATTCCATTAGCATGTCTGCACATGAGAATTCTACAGTGGTTACTATTCGTTAAGTGGTTCATCCAAGAACTACCCATGTCCCACCAAATTTTGATAACGGAATCTTGCAAGAAAGACCTTCATTGGTGGCTTCACTCCACTCATGTGACATTAGGTAGATTCTTTGTTCTCCCCCAGCCATTAGCCACAGTGACCACAGATGCATCCCAGATAGGGTTGGGGGGGTATTATCTGGGAAAGAGAGTCCAAAGTACTTGGTAGAACCATGAAGCCTATTTGTACATCAATGTCCTAGAGATGAGAGCAGTGCTTCTAGCACTGCAAGCACTTCAGGACTCACTTCTGCTAGGAACTATTGCAGTTCAGACAGACAACATGTCAATTGTTTGGTATATAAACAAACAAGGAAGAACCAGGTCCTACTCCTTTTGTTGAGAGACCCTGAGAGTATGGCAATGGGCAACCTCCTCCCAACACTTTCTGATAGCAATGCACATCCCGGGCAAATCCAACATGACAGCAGACAAACTCAGCAGAGCAATTCTGATGCCTCACGAGTGGTCCCTAAAACTGGAAGTAGTGGAAATGATTTTCCACAAATGGCCCCAGCCTTGCTGTGACCTTTTTACCACACCCATGAATGCCAAATGCAGCAGCTATTTTGCCATAATCCCACCTCCGGGGGAGTCGCCACAGGATGCACTTGTACACGATTGGCCCTCGGGTCTCCTCTACGCCTTCCCTCCCTTTCCCCTGATACCCAAGGTTCTTCAGAAAGCCAGCTCATTGGGAAGCAATTTGATTCTCATCGCCCCATACTGGCCTCATCAAATCTGGTTCCCATTCCTTTGGCCTCATCTCCAGAAGGAGCCATTGTTTCTGGACCCAGTTCCAGACCTTCTGACTCATGCATCAGGGATGCTCCATCCCTCTCTTCAAACCCTCAAATTGACAGCCTGGCTGTGCCGATTCCAAATATAGCCAGGCTCCCTAACCTTTCCTCATCTGTGAAGCATATCTTGATCTCTTCCATAATGATTCAATGAGGAGATTATACATGAGTAAATGGGAAAGATTTTCCTCTTGGGCATTAAGTAACCACATTGATCCTTTTTCCGCTCCCATAGGTTCCATTCCTGAATTTTTGACAAAACTGTTTAATGATGGTGCAGCTGCAGCTACCATTCAAGTTCATTTGGCAGCAATATCTAATTTTCACATAAGTGATTTGGGTCCAAGTCAGATGTCTCACATACTATGCAAAGATTTTCTAAAGGGCACTTTTTTATTAAGACCACCCATTAACACCCCTTTACCACCATGGGACCTAAACTTTGTTCTATCCTGTTTGATTCTCCCACCCTTTGAATCTGCATTATCCTGTGATCTAAAGTTTTTGACATGGAAAACAATTATCTTGATTGCCATCACTTCTGCCAGAAGGGTTTCTGAGTTGCAAGCTTTATTGATACAGCCCCCCTACATGCTTTTCCATGAAGACAGAGTCTCCCTTCGATCAAATCCATCCTTCCTACCAAAAGTATGCTCAGAGTCTAATATAAATCAGTCCATAGAACTACCACCAGTGTTTCTTCCTAACTATGGCAACAATGCAGAATATGCACTACATCAACTGGACGTACATAGAGAATTACACTTCTACTTACACAGGACAAAGGACTTCAGAATATCTGACCAATTACTTGTTTCTTTTTCAGAATCTAAAAAAGGTGCTCCTGTGTCTAAGGTCGCACTTTTGAAATGGCTAACAGATTGCATTACCTTTACATACAAATCTCACAACAAAGATCTACCCTTTAAAGTTAAAGGTCATTCTACAAGAGCCATAGCCGCCTCACCTGCCTTTCGGGCTAGACTACCAATTGACACTATTTGTGCTGCTGCAACATGGGCAAGGCCTCATACCTTTAACACTCATTACAAAGTGGATTTGGCCTCCAGGAACAGGGCCTCTTTTGGGTCCACTATTCTGGAGAATATTCTCCCATGAACCGCCCAAAGAAAGTGGGTGGTAGGGATGCTGTCCCACCAGTTAAGAATGAAGCTGAGATAGGACAACATCACATAAAGAAGAAATGAATGCACTCACCATGATGTTCCATGTTTGTTGTCCATCTTGCCTTCATTCTTACATCCCACCCTCCTTCCCCCAGCCTTTGGCTCCTGGAGGACAGAGTGGTCAAGTTTGGGAAAATATGTTCTCCGACCTTCTTCTCTACTAAGTTTTGAATAATTTTTTACTATTACATATTTTTTATCAGCAAACAAGATCTGGGGAGCTTTCCTAGGGCATGATGGGATAGGGATATCCCAAAGAATGAGGGAATTATTACAGACACCATTCTTCACCATCGCACAGTGCCAGATCCATTGAACCAGTACAACTACGTCCTCCCCAAAATTCATAAGAATCTTCAGAATCCACCTGGTAGACCCATTGGTCCAGGCAGGGGTTCTATTACAGAACCACTTTCCCAATTTCTTACGAAATATCTGAAACCACTATTGAAATGGGTCCATGCTCGTATTCAAGATACTACGGAATTCCTTCAGGTAATCTCTGAGATGCAGTTGGAATCAGGGTGGTTACTTTGTACTCTAGATGTCTCCGCATTATATACTAACATCCCTCATTGGGTGGGCCTGGAAGCATTGGAATATTGGCTATACAACTCGGAAATGTACCAACCCGGTTTCAACACCTTTTTGATTTGCCTTGCCGAACACGTTCTAACTAAGAATGTATTCTACTATCAGAATAAATGCCATTTGCAAGTTCAAGGCACGGCCATGGGGACCTCTTTTGCCCCATATATGCTGACCTCTTCATGGCCCACCTAGAGGAACAACTCATCTATGATAACACACATAACTTATATTTAGATGAGATTGACATCTGGAGAAGATATCTAGACGACTGCTGGTTAGTATGGAGATCTGATCTGGAATATCTCATGGAGTTTGTAGGATACCTTAATGACAACAAATGGGGTATACAATTTACAGTTAATTATAACATCAATAGTATTACCTTTTCGGATGTCCTAGTAACTAGGAATAGTGACCATATGCTGGCATCCAAGGTGTACCGTAAATACCCCCATATAACTCCCTTCTCCATGCTTCTAGCTTTCACCCTCCACACATATGTAATATTCCCAAATCACAATTCCTACGTATGAAGCATATATGCTCCAATGATGCTACCTATGAAGTATATAAGGAGGATCTAACCACCAGATTCAGAAACAGGGGTTACAAAATGGGGAACATACATGATGCTAGGAACTGGGTGTCCACCCTTGACAGGAAAGACCTTCTGAGGTACAAGGATAGGGCACTGGATAAGGAAGCTATTACTCGTTTAGTCACTACCTATGACAGGAACACTGATGTTTTATTAAACAGTGTTCATAGACACTGGAACATCCTTCTAGCGGATGCCAAACTTTCTGATTTTCTTCAGGACAGATGTTACTTTTCTTTTAGAAGAGGCAAGAATCTGGGATCATTTTTAGTCATTACAAACATGGGTCTAGAACCAACGGGGATTCCATCCAAACTACTCTAATGGGTGATTTACTTACAGGTTGTTTCCCTTGTGGTCATTGTGCCCACTGTGGAAAGGTTAGGAAATTGAGTCAGTTTACTAGTAAAAATACTGGTCAGGTATTTGATATTACATTTTTTGCAAATTGTCAGACAGACTGGGTGATCTATCTGGCCACATGTACCTGCTCTGCGTTTTACAGGGGACAAACTTCTAGACCACTCAAATTTAAAATATCAGAACAATATAGTGACATGAGGCATAAGAAACTCACTAATGCATTATATAAGCACTTTCTGGTACACAGTAATGCATTTTTCGTTTTACTGTGATAGAATTATTGGTAACAGGATAAACAGAGCAGGATGGCATCAAATTCTGAATAACAAAGAAAGGAAATGGATTATTAAATTGGGGGGGGGGCTCTATTTTCACCAGGACTTAATGAGTATCTTTAATTAGGATTGTTGATGAACCAATCAGCCGTAGCCTCACTTAGTGGCTGTATTATAAAAGGAGACAAGGGTGTTATTTCTTTATTGCACTGGTGAAGGCTATGTAACTTTTTACAGCCAAAACCAGTCTGTTTTGTTTCCTTTTTATTTTGTCTCTATGCTACTTAGCCAGACTATTCAATAAATATTGAATGCTACAGTCTGTTGGATTCCCTGTTTTTCATATTGCTATAGGAATGCAGCCACAAGCCAATAGAATACCTCAAGTCTGTAAAAACATCCGAGTTGGAACCGAGGATCTGTTCCGAACCCACCAGTTAAGAATGAAGGCAAGATGGACAACACACATGGAACATTATGGTGAGTACATAACTTCTTTTTTCTCATCGTAATCCCTTATGTCCCCTTTGACCTACATCTTTGCTGCCCTCCCCACCACTGCTGGGCTGCTTCTGCTTATCACCTCATAATTCGCCTCCTACATGTCCCCATACCTGCTCTTTCTCCTAATGTATGCCTTTCTTGTGTCCTAGCCTCACACATACATAGCCACATTGGACCTCAACTGCACATTACTATTTGTCTTTTAGGTAAACCCTAGTCTTCGTCATGAGTATTCCACCCTTTACTCATTCAGGTGGCATATTCACCCTCCAGATTAGCCCTACTCACTTAACTCATGATTTACTATCTCCTTCAGCCCATCTTAAATGAAGTCCCTTAACAGTGTTTTTGTCCATGTTGTCTTATCCTCCCCCCAACTCTAAACATATTTGGCTGACAACTGTTCCTAATTGTGCCTTCTCACAGAAATATCCACCACACCATGTACTGGATTCTTTCATATATCCCCTATTTTCTGGCACAATTACACACCAGCTTGCTGAACCCCCTGTTGATCCAAAAACTTCACTTAATCTGAACTCCCTCACCATCTGCGATCCCAAAAATAGCCAATCAACCTAACAGCTTTGGCAGGGACTGTCGTGGAAAATCATGAGGGAACAGTCATTTACTTCCCTCTGAGAAAATAACCTCCGAGCACAACATCAGCCTATCTGTATGTATATTGCTCTATTACTGTTCCTGTATCACCCACTAGACAAATGAAGGGAGAAGGATGAGGCACTGGTGGAAAAGAAAATGAGGTGGGATGTAAAGAATAGGCAGCTATTGGTCATGTGGAATCGGAAGGCAAAAGCTGCAGACAAGAAGAACTTAGGTTCCACAAGACTATTTCTTATGAGTGCTAAGAAAATAAAACTGCTTGTTAAGTAGGGGCTGCAAGCAGATTCACTAAACAGGAGAATGGGCAGGTTAAGTCAGCCATGTAGTTCTTATCTGCTGTTAAATGATATATATCAGAAGCCAGCAATACAAATACAACACCAAATGTTAACTTTCTTAATATTAAGTAACTAGGTGATTACTTCAAAATCAACACAGTAATTAAAGATATCTAGACATTCTACTTAATACTGTTCTAAGAATGATAGTAGATAGTCTACAGAAATTTAAATATAGTGCAGTATAAAACAGATACATATTAAAATAAATAAAATAGAATTATACTGAATCTTTGAGTCAAGTAATAAGTATGTCTGCAAATTAATAGCACATGATGAAGGCACTACTTTTGCTTCATATTTCTGTTTAAGTAATTTCTTTAATTTAGTACAGCTTTCACTTCAGTGCATGCCCACATGTGAAGTTTATTTGTCCCATTCTTAAACCCTTATACCTTAGTCAATTAACAATTAATACTCTGGATGCATAAATATACTCAGTGTGTTAGAAATTGCTAATCAAGCCTTGGTTTGAAATTATAAATTGTATGTAATTAAATACATCTGTACCCCATTTTTGTCATTGTCTCTGCTCTATATCGTGGCTGGTAAAAGGCCTTCAGGCCAGCCTAATTATCTGATGAAGACAATAAACAGATACATTTTAAATTGATTTATTTTGATGGCAAAACATAACATGACTAGTCAGGAGATTTCCTAGAATGGCACTATGGGGAATGGAAGTCAGAAGAAACCCATCATTATCATTTGGCTACACATTCATGAAAATATCATATCATTATGCAGTGGAGTTTTGGGAACACATCACTCATGTTATATACAAAGAAAACAAATTAATGAACAAGAAAAACTGCTGATATCATGGCTAAGTGAGTGTTATCATATGTGCATGGGTCCAAATCCTTAACCATATGAAGTGCCAGTGAGGTGAGTTCAGCATGAAAGAAACCAAAAGAATAGAATGAAACTGTGTGTGTCAGGGGTACTCTTGTTGTGTATATTCTAAATTATTCTACTTTTAGCTTAGGCCCAGCAAATGCAAGGTGCAAGTACTCTTTCCAATTAACCAGTTTTGTCCTCTAGTGGTACTACAGTTTAGAGAATGTGCAAATCATGCAACAATACCCTATTAGAAAATGAACATTCTCCAACAAGGTGGTAGTATATAGGTAGTACCTGGTAAAAAAAAAATAATAAAATAATCTTCTGCTCCACAGTTACATTATAGGCTGATGTGAAGCACAAACTAAAAAAAGGGCAAACAGACACAATTTTTATGCTTGTTAAATACTGCTTTGTTGTTTGAGTAACAAAAAAGGAAAAAGTAAATAAAAGGTAACTTTTCTCCTGGCTGTGGTTAGCAAGCTGGAGCAGTCTATGCGTGTGTGTGTGTGTGTGTGTGTGTGTGTGTGTGTGTTTGTGGGGGGGGGGGATTTTGTGATCTGAATACTATGTAATAGCGGTATTATTATAGCATCTGGCATTTCACTACCATGCATTGTCTGAACAATAAGAAGTATGAAACTATAATGTCTGCTTTCATTGATTGACAGTAATCTTCAGTGAATTACCAGAAAATCAAACATTTGAGGGAGAGAGCAAAATTAGGGGCAGTTGAGAGGCAATGGGGGGGGGGGGCAACAATGCCATACATGATATATTTTTTTCATTCATTTGATCACAATGATCCACATGAACTGTACTCAATCAAGAAACTAGCTGTAATTACCGAAAAGGTGTGTGTGTGTGTGTGTGTGTGTGTGTGTGTGTGTGTGTGTGTGTGTGTGTGTGTGTGTGTGTGTTCATTAAATACTTAACACAACTTACATTTTGGATATAAATAAATACTTCCTCCATCAACAATTACATATGCTACAGCAACATTGAAGTATTATGCAGAGGAACTGTTTTACATCAAAAATATCAAAAATGTAAATACAATAATAAAACAAATACAAACTAATTTAACAAATATCCCATTTATAAAAATATGTATGTATGTACAATAATAATAAAACAAATGCAAAGTAATTTTACAAATGGTCCATTTTCTAAGTAGAATAATGCCCACTAGGGTGCAAACTACAGGGAAATAATGCCTCTCCCAAAGGTTGGTGATGCTCTTCACAGAACACCCCTGGGCAGTCATTATTTCCCCATAATTCTCATGCAGTCAATTAGCAACTCAAGTTCTTGATGGAGCTGGTAGTGAGGTTAGATCTAGCCATCCTGAAGGGAGGGGTGGTGTTTGTGTGGTATACAAGCCACCATTAAGATGTTGTGATTCTCATAATATTGTGGGTCACATGTCCCCACACCCAGATGACAAGCTAGGCCAATGATAAAAATGTTCTTATTACTAGGATGCTAGCCAGGATACAAGCAGCCCTGATGAGCTTGAATTAGTCTAAGTTCTCATTAAACATTATAGCTAACAGTTAAGATCTTGAGTGTGCGTGTGTGTGTGTGTGTGTGTGTGTGTGTGTGTGTGTGTGTGTGTGTGTGTGTGTGTGCATGTGAGCGTGTGTGTGTAAGTATGCATGCTTCCTTCAATGGGCTATTTCCTATCCAGGATTTGCTCCCTACCTTATCTGCAGGTCCCCCACATATGCCCAGTCTCTAAATGTATTAACACCAAAGTCACACAGACTCGGCGAAAATAGAAAAGTAAGTAAAAAACTGAAATCATATTTCCGTTTACTCCAAGTCACTCAACCTAGGAGTCAGTATAAAACAGCATTTGTGACAGAGCAACAGTTGTTTTACTGTAACATTAACAGTCTCAGATACTGTAAAATCATACACTACACTTTCAGTTCTCATTAAGCATTATAGCTAACAGTTAAGATCTTATTCTTGTAAATTAAATGGGTGCAGACTTTAAAATGTTTTGCTGTACTATAGAAGACTCTTTGTAATTAAATGAGGAACATACAACAAAAATAAATAAATAAAATAAGTTGACCAGTTTTGTTAATCAAATGCTTAAGATTCTAGGACTTAAAGTCAATACATTCCACTACATATTTCTGTAGGTCATTCCTTGTACAATTTTTTCCCTTTTGAGCTGTGACAAAAGAATGTATGTAAATCTCATCTTTGTAAAACACATAAACTCTGAACATAGTACTTCATATCTTTGAAATGTGCATATTTCCTGTTTACTAATGTCCAGGATCCTCTCTTTGTTAGCAAATGTGCCTCAAAAGAAGAATGGGCAACAGAAATTAGGGCAAGTTAATATGAAGTCATGCTGACACATGTAATAACCAGGGTAGTAAAGTGATGTTTCTTCACGGAGTGTAGTGCTGCCTTTCTGTTTACAGCTGTGCTGTGTGCTTTTCCTCGCTGCCATTGCTCTCTGGGTCCATGTGGGGTTTTGCCCAGGTCTCATTATTCCTCCCACATCCTCAATACATGTTGATAGGTAAACTGGAGACCTTCTAAACTGCCCATAGATATGTGCATGTGTGTGTGTGTGTGTGTGTGTGTGTGTGTGTGTGTGTGTGTGTGTGTGTGTGTGTGTGTGTGTGTGTGTGTGAGAGTATGCATGCATCCCTTTATGGACTATTTCCCATCCAGGATTTGCTCCCTGCCTTATCTGCAGCTTGCTTGCTTGCAGCTCTGAATAAGATAATAAGTGGGTATGAGAAAATTAGTAAATAAATATATGAACAAATGAATTCAGCCATAACACTGGTAGTAGCCTGTTGTTTTACAGCATCACTTTTCTTATGTTTCTTCTGTTGGTCTTGATTTTATTCACAATTATCCAGGTTTTATTTATTTATTTATTTATTTTACATTTGTTTACTGGGATAGTCTGACTGGGCCAGCGGCCCATTTTTAGCAGACGCCCAGGGGGAAAGCTCCAAACAGAAAAATTTAGTAACAAACTAAAAAGCTTAAAACAGTAATTACAATCAACAGATATTTCAATAAACAAGTGCATTGCTGAGTCTTACAGTGAAGTGTAAAAAGTTAATTTGTTTATTTATGTTTGTTTGCTTGATAATCTAGGAGTCCATGTGACTAGAGAATATTTTCAGTAAAGCCCAAAGAGAAAAAGCATCACGGCAAAATACATTATTACACAGATGTCTCAAAAATAGTTGATATGCATTAATATCTACATACGACCATCAAATACTGTTAATCACTAATTATCACATGTAAATATGAATATTTAGATAGCCCAAGACCGAGAATAGCAAATTAAAATACTTGGCAGAGAATTCAGAAGTATGACAAGGATAACAAGAAGTGTATGTATGAAATGGCAGTAATATCAATAAAGATACCAAGAATGAAGGTATAGCACATTTATATTACCCTAATGACATATATATTCTGGGCAGGAGGTTGAACACAATCATACTTATATATAACACAATCAAATCGTACTGTGAAGAACAGCTATGGAAAGTATATATGTTTATGGTTAATGTATGCCATATGTTCAGGGCATCAATGGATTAAACAAACACTGACATTCTTTAAGTAATAAAATGAAAAACAGACAGAGTAAAGATGAACGCAAACAGAACAGGAATAACTAAAATTGAAGAATATAGTAACATTAATAAATTCACTCCTGGTTTAGCACTCTTGTCCCTCTTGGATAGGGGAAACAAGCAAATGCCCTGCTTGTTTCTAGGTTATTCATATTTAAAATGCATAAGGGCCAAACTCTTCATGGGAATGCATGGCTAGGTTTCTAAAGATCCTCACAGATCAACAGCCTTGTAAAACTTATGAACAAGTTTTAAATCTGAGAAGGAAAGTAGGATGAAAGCTGAGATGAAATCAAGCAAGGGATAATGAGATAGCAAACATGAAAATAAAAAGGGGGAAAAACAGCAGATAAAATGGGGGATAACAGTAGTAAGAAGAAGGCAGACAGAAAGGGGAGTCAAAAGTGAGAAATAGCAAAGATGAAAGCACAAGCATAATAGAATGGGAAACAAAGAAGGAATACAAGACTGGAGTGACATTAATAGTAATTCAAGTAATACCAGAGCTACAAAGTCAGTGTGATAAAAAACAGAAATGCAAGTACCTTTCAAATCAGGAAAGCTGAGCCGAGTATGATCTGATGTCTGGGGACAATTTAGGTTCATACGTTCATGGATAAGTACTAGGCTAGCTGCCCTTGTTGGCCATTTTAAGCATAGCTAATTTCTCTTCAGGTGCTTGAATTGACCTATCCAGTTTGGTGTTAAACTGGCTTTACCAACCCCATAATCGATAATTATATATTATCCCTAGTGGGAATAACTAGGATCATACCATAGATAATATGAGTGGACCTATGAGTGGGATAACCATTTAGGTGCTACCTCTGTGCATTAGTAGTAAAGGGGGCTGTCCTGGGGAAAGTTTCTATTACCCATCCTTAAATCCAAGGTGCACTTGAATATGGACAAGGATGAGCTTTGTTTTATGAGAATGGGAAGTCTGTTCTAAAGCAGTGTTATCCTCTGCAAGATATGCATGCCTGTACAAACCATTTCATTGATGTTGTAAAAGAGGTTTAGACCTCTGCACCAAATATTTCTGCAGCCATTTGATTTTCTGATGTGCACTAGGTCCATCAGTCAGTAGGATCCTGACTATAGTGACAGAGCTTTGAAGCAGTCCATGTTGGACATATTGTTTACACTTTATATCCTTTCAGTAAGATATCTGCCGTTTTTAATTTCTCCAAGTCTTTTGGGTTTCTAATACCATGACGGGAATGGACCCCATTCCTAAGTCAAAGTACGATTAAAATTCATGAAATTAGTATTGTTTCACTCTTTGATGTCAGCCAAAAGTGCTCTTCACAGCACCTACAATGTGCCCAGTAATGACTCCTTCTGCAATTCATATGGTGTTACATGTATTGGTAACATATCTAAATACGATTGTAAATTCTTTTTTATGAGACTCGTTGCTCCTACTACTATTGGAACTGTCTGGGTATCTTTCTTCCACATGGCTCTCATTTCTGCCTGCAGATTCAGGTATTTTATGACTTTGTGTCTCCCTGTACCCAAGGCACTATAGTCACTAGGTGTGGCAATTTCAATTTCTGATTGGGTAACTTGTACCCTTAACAGTGCTGCAGTTTGTTGGAGTGTTATGGTCTGAATAAGCAGCCTCCAGCCATGAAAGCACTTAAAGGGTTATGGTCTGAAGAAGCAGCCTCCAGCCGTGAAAGGACTTACATTTTACTTTTTTTTTTTTTTTAATTAAAGTTTTATACGTGTCAGCAGTGGTGGTCAACCTTGTTTTTACTTGGATTGTATTTTGTGCTAACATGACCTTTCATTCATCTGGTATACTTCTGTTTGTTGTTTAACTTCAGAACATGTGACAAATCATAGTTGTCTTAGTCATATGACAATGAACTACAGGTCGGTGACCCCCAAGTAGGTTAGAATTTCAGAAACTTTAGTTTTTTTTCAGTGGGGGCAGAAAAAATGTAATTAATATACAAACAATAGGGTGCAGCAGGAAGGGCAATATGTAATGTATCAGTGGGAGCTGGAAGGGTTGTAATAATGTATCAGACACCAGACCATGGGAAAAATGGTAGCAAATGTACTAAACAGAAAAATACTGAAATGTAACTTTAAGTAAGCAAATAATAAGCAGAATATAAGATTCTAGCAGCAAAGCTAGAGTGTAAACAGCTGTAAAAGCACAGAAGCTCAAATCCTGCAGCAGAAATTACAATACTGCCACTATTGCAATCCAAATCACAGTCTAAGCTACCAGACTAGATAGAATTTAGCAGTAACACTGCTTATGGAAACATACAGTAGTAATAAGTAACTAAATGAGGCTCAGATCCTGCAGTGGTTCACAATCTCCCCACAATCGCAAATGAAACTACAAGAATAGTTCTACTTATGGAGATAGAAGTGCAATATGATGTATAAATGCTGTTCAGGTCTTGCAGTAAATTGTAATTCTTTCACAACTGAAAAATGAAGCTGCAAGACTAAGGTCCCAAAACAAGTTAAATGCAGATAACTTTTTTTGGCTAAAATGTAGAAACATGCAGAAAAGAACAGAAAAAAAAAACATTTGGACTAAAATTTGGAAAAAATGACAAAAGTACAAAAACCAGGAGCACCACAGAGGCAAGTATAAGCACAACTGCAGTACTTAAGCAGAATTGAAATACAAGACTTTGGCTTCCTTTTCGATGAAAATCTTGTTTCTCATAGTTCAGGACCTTCCAAGTTTCTTTAATGTGCAGAAGACACTATCCCCTATATAAGTTTAGCAGTTTTTACAGAATATAATGAGCATACATTATGGTTTGAGGTTTTGTAAACTAGAACAAACCAACGGTAGAAGATCTACAAAAACTATCCCAGGAGAAAACTGTCCAGGAATAGGCTGGGTACCAAATAATCATCAGAGTGCACAAGAAAATGAAGGAATTCCAGAGAAGAACTCACATAATGTATTGTGTATTCTGATCTAGTGTTTACATTAGTCTTTTTATGTCTGGTTGCCTTGCTCCCTTTTTACACCATTGGACCTTATCATATGTACATGAACTTGGGTTGCATGCAAGAGCTGTTTCCACTAGTCATGTATACATTTGCAAAGAAATTAACAATTATATCATATACTCTTTTAACTTGAAATCTTTCACTATTAAAGGCAATCAAACATTTTAAAAATCAGCTTAGGGCAGTCTGTCAAAAATGGCAAAATGATACTTTTGAACACCTTTTGTGAAAACAACAATTAATAGTTCCATGCCATATGTATACTAATTAAAAAGGAAATGTAGATTAGTTCTTAAACTTAGTAATATGATATTTAGAATTTTTACAAACTGAATTAGTAGCTTTTCACATAAAATGTTGCAGGCTACTGTTATAATCCACCGTCCAATTCAAGCTTTCACCAAATTTATATATGTGATCAAAGGAAGCCAGTATACATTGGTTCATAGGTACATACTAGGCTAATGACCACCAAGGCCTTTATAAACTTAGCCACACAACTGAACCCAGTTGCATTCCCTGGTAACATGTATAATGATACATATAGGTATAATGAGGGAGTATATTTGTTAGCAGGGTTATGTTTGTTAGGGTGGGTATGTTAGTTAGGAGAGGCATGTTATCTAGTAGGTTGCTAAAAAAATGATGTGGGGAGTATGTTAGATAGGGAATGTTTACTGTCGGCCTTGGTATATAAGAGACATGAGAACAAGCACAAGAATGAATTTATGATTACTCACCCAGTGTTAGTTAGGGAATGTTTACTGTCGGCCTTGGAATTTATGATTACCCATCCAGTGTTAGTTAGGGAATGTTTACTGTCAGCCTCTGTCTAAAGAGATATGGGTGCCAGCCTAGGGATGAATTTTCAGTTTCCCATTCAATGTTCAATGTTACATTTGAACAGGGTTAGGAATGGACTTTGCTTTACATGGTTGAAGAACCTATTCCAGATCATGGGAATCCTTTGGGTCACATCTGTCTCTCCAGCATGTTCCATTTACGTCACAAGCAAAGTTCAAATCTCTGGCTCTACCATACTTCTCAACTGCCCAGATTGTTGCCTCATATTTTGGTCTGTTCCTCATAAAATTGTTGGTTTTCTGGCAGATCACAGAAGACTGAAGTCAGTAAATAATTAAATATGTTTGAGTTTCAGACTTCATGTCCTTCAGAAAGTGCATGATAACATAAATCCTGTTATTCTAGCAACTTTATACATTTATAAAAGCGATATTTAAAATTTGTCCATATTTTTGGGACTTTGTCCCCCCGTTATTTTAGGCTTTGTCCAGATTTCTTGCAATAGGAAGTGGAGAGGTATGGGATCTACTGTTTCTGGTGTTGCTCATTTTGCAAATGTACAAAAGGTCCATCAGGGCTGGAGCTAAGGATGCATTATATATGTCAAGCACAAATCACCTCTCAGCAACCTGTAGGAGATTGAGTAAAGAGACAGGGCTCTAAGGCGACCTGTATAGGACAGTTTATTAATACCCTAGATTCTCTTGGTGAGGAACCTCTGCTTGCATTCCAGCTGCTACATATGCCTAGTCAGGTACATGCAGAAGTGGGCATTGTACTCGATGGGTCTAATAAAAGATGAACAAAGTAGTATTATAACTTCCTTGAACATGGATGTCATACCTTTATTTATAAATCAGGTGGCATGGAATGATTTTCTTACTGCCTTAGCTATGTAGTAGTCAAAGTCCAGATTACTGTTTACATATGTTCACAGATCTCTAACTACTAAGTCAATTCTTAGGGACAGTACTTTGCACTGAGTTTTAATCTGTGGCTTTGCACCAGTCATTTGTCTGTGTTAGACCTCTTGCAGGATGTTAGTGTCATAGGGAGAATTTATGATAGCTCCCAATTTGCAGTCATTTGCAAACTTGATGAGCCAGAGGCCCTTGACATTAGCCTTGACCTCTGAGAAGTAGATGAGTGTGCCCAGCATAGAGCCCTGTGGTCCTCCACTAGTGATCTGACACTTGAAGGAGGTGGTCTAACCAATTCAGATTTCTTGGGTCCTAACCATGAGCCAGCTGACAATCCAGTAAGTTGTGTGTGGATTTATGCCTAGTGTGGTGAGTTTATCCACAATATTTGAGTGGGGATTGTGTTGAATGCCTTAGCCAGGTCTAGATAGGTGGTGGGGTGCAGCACTCTCCCAGATTGGTGAGAACAAGGTCCGGTATGCTTGAACCTCTGGTTGAAGTGTGCACTAACTGATCAAGGGTATTTGTGTTAATAAAATCCAGGAAACATTGTGTGTACAAGTTAGTGGCAGTGTATATTTCCCAGTCTATAGAGGGTTAGTTAAAGCCTCCTATAAATAGAATGTTTGGTTAGATGGAACATGCATCCAATAGGTTTAGATAAGAGTTGCGGGAATCTTAAGACATAGATGGTGACCTATAGCTTGCTAAGATATGGTGATAGACTCTATCTAAGGTGATTTGCATGTGGTTGAACTCCAGGGTTAACCAACCTTGAGGTATACTTGTTACTAATGTAGATTGATACACCTCCATCTTTAATCTCTGTCTGTGCAACTAATGGTCTAAATGTTTGGAAGGCACTGTAGCCTTGTGCTTCTGAAGCACTTTCTGCAGCTTTAAACCATGTCTTGGCAATGGCACAGATGTTTATGTTCTTCAGAATGAGAAAAGCTTGTAAGGTGTGGAGTTTCTTGTTAAGGCTCCCAACATTGAACTGTAACACCTTTAGGTTCCTTTAAGTTTTATTTGCTATGTTGGCAGGTTTATCACTTTGGCATTGCCTAAAAAAGCTCTAAGGGAGTGGCTAAAATACTAGCCAAAATCCAGAATCCTAGGAAGACTGGTGCAGGCCATCTTTGGCAAAGCAACATGGTCTGTTGACCATGTTCTCTCTGGTTGACAGATATTGAATCCCCCCAGACTGACACCAAAAACTAAGCCAATTATTAAAGTTAATCTTTTTTTTTTTTTTCATACTGTGACATCATCCTTAGTGAAGGTAGGATGCTGCTCAATGCAAGGCACATCAGGTCTGACATATATTCAGAGAGGTCCATAATATCTCTCTTCATATAATCCAGAGTGCTATGTCTCATATCATTTATGACCACATGGACTGTGATAGAATCATACTGGTACCTGTAATGCAATGACTTGACTGCATGTGTAACTTGGTGAATCCTGTCTCCAGATAAGCAATTCAACTAAACATAGTCTTCTCCTTGTCCAGTCTTGTAAGTGGGGCATCTGTTTGTCATACAATGGAGTCCCCTATGACAAGAGTCCTGGGTAAATTGTTTGCTTGCCTTTAGAGGTTGCTGCGGAGACGTATTGTTGTATGTAGGTGTAGGAGATTTTTAAGGTTTGGGGAAGATTGCTTCTTAGTACCTCAGATAAGATGATCTATGTGTGTGGACACTATGTGTGGTGGATGTAGTGTGTTTGTTCTTAATAGCCTTGTTTGTATATGAGACTTTTGCCTCCAAGGAAATTGAGTATCTACATCTCTCACATACTGTGTTTGTTTCTTTAAGGATTAAAATGTCAGTGAACATGAGACAATTGCTATATTGTCTCAGAATGCCCATATATACCAGGCTGGCTATGTAGACATTTGGAAATTGCATATCCATATTGCCCAGGCCTGAATTAGGGTGTGCTATTAGGGTTTGAGTACTGGGTTTTACAAAGGTCTTTAAAGTAGTCTCTAGGATTAGGGACTAGAGTTGAATAGTGCTAGAATATGGTATTAGATAGTGCTAGTACATGGTATTCATGCGATCTGGCATGCAGGCTAGCTGCTCTGAGCTTGACTTTGTACAATGCATCATTAAACTGCAGGTCACAGTCCCAATACTAGTTTTATAAGTTAACTTCTATGTTTTGCAACTCACATAGACCAGGCAACCACCTACTGCCATTAGAAGAAATATCCCAGTCTACTTAATGTAAAAGCATGAAAAAGATTGCTTGAGAGTGTATTTTATCACAAAACAACTTTAACAAACTAGCTAGACAAGGGAATTTCAAGCTGGCCTTAAGTACAGATAAGTGCACAAATAAAACAAAAAATCAGTAGTCGGTCACTAAAATAGCTTCTGGAAGTGCTATTTTTAAATACAAGCACTTAGCTTGTGCCTGGATGACACATGATATAAGGAAATCACTTCAGAGGCTCAGGAGAGGACACTGAAATATTTCAGTACAACTTAGGAATATGATATAATATAAGGCAAATGTTACTTTACTTTAAAAACTTAACCTTATCAGAGAGAGTCTTAGAGTTCAAAGCTCATGTTCAGTTTCTTATTCATTTTAAATGCCCATGTTTGGTTCAGCTGTAATTAGCCTTATCTGCAAGCCTCTTTTACATGACTTTTGATGTTCAAATTCAAATGTTTTCCTTCATGCATTCAGTGGATGTCTACAGCTTCTGTTCTTGATGCTGTTATCTATAATCTTATGATATAATTACAACATATTTTAAAATATCTTCACCATAGTTAATATTTCATTATTAAGCACACATTTGTTACATGACATAATAAACAGGTTTGACACAGTGCATATACAGCAAATGTTGACATATAACATCACAATGAATAACAGTGTGTTGTTTGACACGCCATAATGACAGTCATAATGAAATAGTTTTGTCAGTACTTGCACAATATTCATCTGCATAAACTGCAATTTCTCAATGTTGCAGCTCAGATTTTACATTATAGTTGCACAGTACACTAAAATGTTAATAATGTTTAATGTTATTTAACATAAGAATGGCATATCCCACTTAAATAAAAAGTAGAACTGAAATAGGACCCAATGATCAAACAATTAATCTTGGTGGCTACCTCATTTGTCCAAAGTTTAAGTATGTTTAAAATCATATTCTGAATCTCCTTCATATAAATGGTCACTAATTACATTGTCCCTACATAAAGTAAAAACATTTATTTTTTTTTTTATAACATACATGTTGTTACATCAGTTACCAAGTATACAGAGAAACTCATCCTTCTTAACATAACATTAACATAAAGATTAATAAAGTGTATGGGGACTCCTCTGTAATTCTAGTGAACAGTCTGTTTCTTATGTGCATAAGCATCTCCAATTGAAATCTGCCAGAAATAAGTCATCTATTTAGTATGTTTGGTAGGTTCAGTCTCAAAGTCCTTCTTTAGGCATTTTTATATTCATAATGGTGCATAGTCATAAATGAAATGCCTTATACTAACATTCTTCCTTCTCATTCTGACTCCTGTTGCTCCTCCATTTTCCCTTTCGCATCTAGTAAGTGGGAAGAATCACCTGGATTTATTGAGCCCATGCATTAAGTCTCCATTACCTTTTGAACAATGGAAGTGATAACTCCTTTAACTTGGACATTATATACATGACTTTTGTAAATGTTAACACTCCATCTGTCAAATAAACTTCCAACTCACTTGAGAAAGATATCCTATATTTTAACCTATGTCTGTTACAGTCTCTGATTGCATACATAAACTGTAGTATCTGTTGGAAAATTGCACTGAATAACCATGACCCACAAGCATCAATTGGCCCACTGCCATAAATGTCCTTCCTAGCTTCCATGACTGCCACAGTACCTGCTTTGTCTCATATGTAATTAAACTAAAATTGCACCACAATTACTCTGGGTTGTAATTAAAATGATTTTGAAGGATTTTATCTGGGAGGGGAAGAGGGCAAGGATCAAGTGGGATAAGCTAATCCTTCCAATAGTATAAGGTGGTTTAGCATTACCTGATTTGGAAGGATATTTTAGAGTTACAGTTAAGGCTCATATAAATAACAAAGTGGAAAGCTATCATTGAAAGTGGAAAGGGATGATGATGAAGCAGGGGAGGAATTCAAAAAGTAAGGAGTGACTGGGATTTTAGATGCAGATCCCTAAGGAGAATAACAACAGCAATACAGAATATTATATTCATAAAGTAGCAGAAAGTATTCTAAGAACTAAGCCAAAATAAGAATGGAGAAAGGAGATTCTGCCGATAGGGATGATTGCAATTAGGGGTACTGAGAATAGCCAAGAGGCAGCTGGAATTTACTTTAGAAAATTAAGAAAGGAACCAAGGGAAAGGTATTAGAATGGGAAGAGACAAAGAAGATATTTGGAATGCAGGCTAGAGACTGCCTTTCCTATCAGGGATTGATATCAGACCATAGGCAAAGAGAAATGGAGAGAGGAATCCTAAGTGAAATACCTGTTCTGGTTGATTTTTTAATTGAATCTAGAACAGAAGCTGGTGTTAAAAAAGATAATTAGTAGGGCTTATAAAATATTGCATGATAACTATTGGAATCAATTAGAGGAGGTCAGAAAAGATTGGTAAGAGAGATTGGCTAAGCAATTCACAAGGAGCAATGGGAAGACATATGTATAGGCTCCTAAATATGCAACAAAGTCTAGAAGATTTAGGATTTTTGCCTGGAAGTATTTGCATAAGTATTTTTATACCCCAAACAGACTCCAAATAATTTTCCAAAGGTAGATGGCAAATGTTGGAGGCATGATGGAGAAGAAAGAGTTAATTGGAACCATATGTTTTGGGAGTGTAATGAGTTGGCAGACTTTAAAAATTCCCTAGAGAGTATTCTGTCAGAAATATTGGGTGAGCAAATGGGTGTAACTAAGGAAATGATTTTTTGAGCTGAAATTCTGAATTACCCATAGTAATGCCCTGTTAAGTTTAATTCTGGTAACTGCCAAAAAATGCAGTTAATAGAAAATGGAAAACAAAGTCTAAACCAACTGTATTTGAATTTGTAAATATTGTAACAGAGAAAAAATAACTGGATGCGAGATCTTTAGAAAAGGTTAGGAGCAAATTGCAAATAAAAAAAATTGAAATTGTACGAACAACACATACAGAATAATGTTTTGGAGTGAGGTTTAAGGGAAGGCAGGAATTGTGCAATTTCTGTAAGGTTGACTTGATAATTGTATAAAAGGATGCATGTGATGTGTAATATTTGTAACAGTGGACATGTTAACACAGTTTGTATTCTTTTATATAAATGCATGTTTGCCTGTCTTAAGTGATAATCCAGTAAAGGTGTTAACCCCCCCCCCCCCCCGGCTTTACCATATTATTTTTCTAGTACAGGCAATAACAACCTAGACACCTTCTTGACTCCCAAGGATGATTTTATAGAACATGTGCATTGTGGCATCTTGATTTCATAAACTCTCTTTTCCCTCCAATACTCTAACCAGTTTCAAATTCTCTCTTGAGCTTTATTCTCTATAATGACAAAACATTTACTGTATGTATTGCACTTGACCACCTGCATTTTCCATCTTAATTTTCACTTCAACTACTCACAAAAGTGCCATCATAGTGAGCTTCTGGGCATAGAAAAACTAAGTATTGTCAACTTTCAAGAACTTCTAGTCTTGTGATGTATTATTTCAGTGATCCAAATATATATATATATATATATATATATATATATATATATATATCACAAAGCAGACTTCACTGTTTCCAAACTTGTTATTTCCTGGACATTCAGGTGAATCATTCTTTCATCACTAACAGAATGCTGTTGCAGTAGTCAGCCCTCTAGCGATTCTCATCACATATTTCTTTTTCCACATTCATTATTTCAACTAATGTTTTTATTTCTCAGCCACCATTGCAGCACTATAATCTTCCCATACTCAGTCATCATTACTCACACCCAATTTCCTCTTTAATCATCTAAAAATATAGCTTTAAGTAACCTTGTGACATGGAGCAAGTAGAGAAGACATGCAACCTCGTTGAGCATACCAAACTTTTCGACATCTTTTTTGAACATTGTTACCATGTAATTTATCCCATCAATAGATTTGGTTTGTTTTGGTATGACTGATAGACTCTATGTGTTTAGGTTCTTGCTCAGTTCTAGCTCTGTGTCAACAAATTGAAGAGAAATATTAATATTATATTTCCTTCTGGACACTCCAAGCCATCAAACAAATCAGAATACTTTTGTGTGGCTTCTATTGCTGGAATGGGCATTACCTCATTGTCAATGCCTTTCTCTCTAATTCCTAACCTCTTGTAAACCAACTTGCTTACCCATCCATACTGGAGCACCATCCCAGGGAAACAGTTGGTGGAACAAAATCAATCTTGGTAGAAACAGTGCAGACTAAGGCATCGCAACTGACCATCAGCTCCTAATAATGGGATTTTTTTAAATGACCTACCATTTTTTCTGTGGGATAGACATGTAGTACATACATACATATATACGTATGTGCATATATATATATATATATATATATATATATATATATATATATATATATATATATATATATATATATATGCATACAAATATTCCAACGTTGCGCAATAATGTCCTTTTAGCCTTTCAATATACCAAAACAGTCATTCCCATAAGTGTCTAATAACTGTTCAAGTTATTCTTAAAATATCTGGATTCATGCTTGCTTTAATTATAATTTAGTACTCTATTCTATGCAACATCTACTCTCTCAGAGAAACAATTAGGTACATGTCTCATTCCTATACAATATCTTACATAGGTTATCTGATGATTTTCTACTATTCTTTGATAACACACAAGTGTGTGTGTGTGTGAGTGTGTGTGTGTGTGTGTGTGTGTGTGTGTGTGTGTGTGTGTGTGTGTGTGTGTGTGTGTGTGTGTGATACAAATGTCCATCATGCAATCCCCCCTCACTTTTTTTCATTCAGTCCTTAAGCTTTCTACTCACTTCATTAGCTCTGGATCCCTGTTTGATGTTAACTCTTGATGTCTTTCTCTTTTTGTACTCCTGTTCAGACTTTTCCATTACTGATTTATCCTAACTACTCATTCCTTTTACACATTTACACCTCCTTTTTGACTTTCCCTTCATTTGCAACTGCTATTTCACACACACACACACACACACACACACACACACCTACTCATTATCATATTACTTCTAATTTAACCACATTTGTAAATCAGCTATAATATCTATACAACAATTTAACCCAGTATTTTCTTATGCTTTATTGCTTGTCACACGTATTATTGTAGACATTCTCACTACTGTTGTTGTCTTTCATCTCATCCCAGCAAATACTTATGCTGATCTTGCTTTACCCAAGCTCTCTTTATGTCATCACTTTGCCATCCTATTTAAAGTGAATGCCCTTATTTCAGTTGATGTGAGTATTATTGCCACTGCTGATACTATTCTTTTTAGATTACTTCATTAAGTTATTACACTTTTTTTTCTCTTGTATCTCCTGCTGCAACTGCTGATGCTAATTATTTTTATATATTACCTTCTAGACTATACTAAATCTGTAATCAGTTTATTTCAAATATTGTTGTAGTCACAAAGTTCCTAATATAATCTATTTATACCTTTTATTTTACTAAATATGTTTTGGAGCTTTTCTGTGTGGGCTTCTGATGAAAAGTGGTCTTGCATAACTCAGTCAAACCTTCCCAGTAACCAGATACAAATAAATAAATCAGTAACAGTGGGCAATGTATATCATGCTTTGCTTCAGTGGCATAACCTAGGGAGTGTGTTACACAACTTCATCTTCTTATGCTACATTTTCACATGTGCACAAATATATGAAACCAACAAACAGCGATCCAAAAATATTGCTTTCGTATACTTAGTTGCAGTTTGTTGTTTGGTTACAGAAGTTTGTATGTGTGCACAAATCACAGATATCCAAGTAGATAGTAGCTGTGTTGCTATACTGCCATTGCCCCAGAGGCAGTCACTTCAGGATACGCTTTTTCATGTTTGAAATGTTCAGCAGTAATATGCATGCATGCATGTACGTTCAGGTATCTGTTTCCACACTAAATCTGTATGAGCACATATGTTAAACATGGTTTACTATCAAAATGTTAAAGTGCAGTTGTGTGTTTAGTCACACAGCTGACCCAAAACGTTGAAAATGACAATACTGTGTTGTAATAAATGCCGAATGGAAGACACACTATGTTCAACATTTGACATGCCTGACTTCCGTTTTCAAATGTAGGCGAGTCATTCTACGTTTTTGCAGGAGGCCAAGCCACCCTGCACCCCCCACACTCCCTGCAAATTATATATAGCATCTCTGAGATCACACTACAGTGAGGAAAACGGTAAATCCCCCCCCACACTGTAACTGCGATCTCAACCACATTGCCGAATGCATAATAATGAATGCAGCTTTATTACCTCTCAACTGTACAGATTTTCACAGAATGTCCAGATTTTTGCCTCATATTTTTGGTGTGTTCCTCCTAAAATCTGTACCTTTCTGGGAAATAGCTGAGGATTGAACTCATTAAATAATGACAAACATTTGAGTTTAAGACTCCACATCCTTCAGTAAATTCATGCTAATGCAAAACCTATTATTCTATCAACTTTCTAAGTTTGTTAGAATTATATTTAAAATCTGTCCCTGTTTGTCCCCCCCATCATTTTAGGCTTTGTCCAGATTTTTTGCTTTAAGAGGTTGAGAGGTATTAAGGTTCATAAGACTTACTTTCAGCATTCTGCAACCTTGGAACCGTCATTTTGCCCGAACGGTATTCAATGTACTGCACTTCAGCATTTTGATAGTAAACTGTTAAACACATGACAGTTTGATTCTCTTAGTAGTTGACATATGGTGGGGTGGCCACAGTGGTGCAGTGGTTAGCATTGTCACCTCACAGCAAGAGGTTCTCTGGTTCGATCCTCGGCTGGGGTGCCTTCTGTGCGGAGTCTGCATGTCCTCCCTGTGGTCACATGGGTTTCCTCCAGGTGCTCCAGTTTCTTCCCACATCCCAAAGACATGCTATAAGTGGATTGGACACTCTAAATTGGCCCTAGGTGTGATTGCATGTGTGCCTTCCATGGAAGGTTGGGTGCCAGGCTGGGAACTCGACACCGTAAAACTCTACTGCTAATCATGAGCAGACAGGTGATCCACTAACCATGAAAAGCCAGAAGAAGAAGTAGTTGACATATGGTGCCATTTTGACTGTGTACAACTCTAGTGCACACATGCCCTTCAGGTTATTTCTTGTTATGACTATGCAATATCTGCTGAGAGTTCCACACATGTACCTTTATAGCTGTGACCTTAGAAAAAAATGCAGTATTTGCAGAGATCTGCAGCTTTATAATTTGGAACAGATGACAGAATTCATAATTAGAGGAGGATGTAACATTTTATAATCCTGCTGCTGTAAATCTACCACTATTTTGATGGCTCTTGTACAGAATACATGCTATGAAGTGTGCCAAGGCATGTCTAAATGCTCCTATATCATATAGAGTCTTGCTTTACCTTCAGCCTCTTATCATATAAAGAATTTTCCCCTTCTCCATGCACTCCTTTTTTTATCTATGTGACAAATCAAAATTATGTTCTAATATTTTATATTGTATACATTTTTTCATTCATGTGTTATTTATGATGTCTTAATCTAACCTTGATTCAAACCAATACCCCAGTAAATATATATATATATATATATATATATATATATATATATATATATATATATTCACTTTCTTCGAAACACCCACATGTTAATCTTCCAAATGTCGACTATAAATCGACAACACCAACATCGACATGCTTCTGGGTGATAAATGTACACACCTGCTGAAGCACGGTCCTGGAAAAGGAAGTGTATACTTATGCTTACAAACATGCACAAACCTCATCGCAACCAACCTATTATGTATTTGAGACACAGCTGACAAGAAATACACCTCAAAAGCATAGCTCAAGGGGTTACTCTTGGCATCCATGTTGAGAAAGCATAACAGAGGGTTATGATTGAAGAGCTGATTATAATTCTTTGTAGCTCATGGGGTTTTATTGGTTCCATATACTACCAGTTACAGAAAAAAAGTGTAGGAATGCGAACTGTTTTACTATCTTTCAAAGCCTTTGAAAGCCAGTAAAGCACTTAATGCTGTCAAACAGACAGCAGGGAGAAACAAAGTGCCTTTTACAGAACTACCAGTTTAAAAGGAAGACATTTTGTTCTGCTATATCTTCTGATTATTAATGCAGCCAAGTGAAGGTCTAACAGTTTCTAAAAGTTGTTTTGCTTCTCCTATTCTTTTTTTGCTGGCTGGCACTTTCAGCTGGCAGTCCCTAGAGTGAGACATGATCTTAACAGAACATAGGTGTGGTTAACAAGTTTTTGTTAAGCACCACTAAGCACTGTTAGGATCAGGTCTTCCACTAGGGATGTACTTTATAAGCCTATCTTTTCCCTGATTTTGGAGCATAATCACAGCACTCCTTACAGTACAAAAGCTACTGAGCAAATTTAGTGCGCCATAGCCAACAGCAGATCCTTAACCTATACAGTACATGCTGTATTCCTGTCCTTTTCTGGGTTTACCATACAGTAGTGAGATGGACTACTTTCCTCCACACATGATGAGTGAGCTGATGTAAGACACTCACTCCAACTGCCACCTTCCCTTTTAAATGCTCCTTCACTGCCCAGGTAAGTAGCAATCCTGGATTGTCTATGTTGCTGACAGGGCTTTGTCCCTCTGTGCTACAAAGTTAGCTACATTTTTACCGTATCTGAACTCTACTTGCCAGTGTTTCATCAGATCTAACTCATTTTCCATCCATGGGGTGTTTTTGCTCACTTTTTAGGTTTGTCTCCATGGAGTAAAAAGATTGTTATTGCACTAACTTTTTTCCATCTTTTTCCATCTCCTAATGCTGCCTCCTTGACATTAACTAGTGTGCAGTTCACTGATGATGACCTTCATGGTTTCTACATGTTGTACACATTTAATTAAATTTTATCTCTCCCTCCTAGAGACTAGCCACAAACTTCAACTTACTGCTACCCTTTATTACATTAGAACATACTCCAGGTATCTTTATATCTTCTAACAACTTTCTTCTTGTAATTCTTTAATACATAACCTATACAAAGGACAGCTTAATACCGCATACTCTGTTTTTCGTCTATCAGTTTCTTCTTCCATCTACCATAACACTAAAGGCAGTTATAAGCTTCTAACCTTACTCATACATTTACTACCAGCTATATACAACTGTCATGTGGCTGTTTGACTACTGACTCATTTGTTCTTCTCTATTCCCCTCCCTAATCTATCTCCCCTCCAAATATTACTACATTCTAATCTTCCTAATATTAAGCTAGCTTCTCCTTATCCTGCTATTTAATTATTTTCTACTGTTCTGGTCAGCATCATTTTATTGTGTTAAAGTCCAACTCTGCAGATGTCAATTCCTGACTCTTTTCAATAAATCTTAGGAATTGTTATACATATAATTTTACAGATTATTATCTGTTCCTTTTTTCACTAGAAACATATTTGTTACATAATTTTTCTTTTTTTCAGGCCTTCGTAAATAATGTACATAGTTTATTTTCTTGTTTAGAGAATTTCATTATATTATATTATATTATTTATTACCAAAAGGTATTGAATTATTATGACAATTTTATGGAAAATAAAAATTTATTGAGCCAAAAAAAGTCTAACTCTGCACTCTAAATTTTTGGTTGCTTGTGGAAATGCATTTTTTTTTACTGTCTTATCACCAACATTACTCCATTTGTATTACCGCACACTGTCTAATTCATGGGTAGGGAATCTTTTTTGAGCTGAGGGCCAAAAATCACAGCTTCTACTTTTGTATGATGCTCAAACATCAGGCATGCTATATATGATAATGGTTATAAAAGGTTCTTTTAAATGCATTAACCATATTTGCCATTAATTGTGGTTGATACATCTGTTCCAGTTTATAGGAATGTCTGTCAGAAAGTTAGAAAAAAAAACAAAATAAGACTACAATGTCAGTGCTAGTCCTCAGTGGAATATCATGTCAAATGTGCTTGAGTAGCATTCCTGGGCACTGGTTCCAGGAGGTTGCCTATGTCTAGTTTAATGTGGGATACAAGTCTGCAGCTCAGTGTTACCGCATGCAGTTTTTACAGAAGGTCTAAGTAACAGCTGCACAAATCAAATGCAGCTTCTAAGCATCTAACTATCTAGATAAAAAATGCAAATTAGAGGCCAACATCCATTTAAGTTGCTAGAATTGCTATACTCATTTTTATTTTTCCTAGTTCTGTTCCTTTATATTTTCATTTCTATTTATACATTAACTTTATTTTACTATAAATGCATTGGTTTCTTCTTTGCTAGAATGTCTCTGATTTAACACAAACTTCTTTTCTGCCTCATTTGGATGGGTATATACTGTACTTGTTTATCTACTCTCTTATTAAGCCTTGTCCTAATTGTTTAACTTTATATACTTTAAGCTAAACTTGCTCAACGCTAATCAGTTTTGCAACTGTGGTTCATACTGTTGCACCTATATAACTATTCTGCACTTTCATTTAAGACTGCTGTAATATAGTATGACATTGTGACACATCACCCCCCCCCCCGTGTACATACTCACAAATCCTGTTAATTATGCTACATCACACTCTGAAGCCCAAATGTAGCACTACTGTTCTTTAATTAAGTCATTATTTCATTGCAGCACATTAGTTGTAAAGAATTCAAGAGAAGTCTTTACAAATAATTCATTTGAAGTGATAATAGTTTCTTATAATGTGAGAACTGTAACAACATGTAATCAGTACATTAGATGGAATCCTCATCTCTGAATGATAGAATATGTGGACTTTTGACACATTCAGTTTTATATAAAAAATTTTTCAAAAGCAGTATACAGAAGAAAAATGATTTATTCCTTTTACCACTATTATGTTTCAGTTTATACTATTGCAGTCAAAAGTTTAGACTGCTTTTACAACACTTTACTTAGAAAGTTACTGGGCTTAAATGTTAACTCTCAAATGCTCTTTAAATTTGCCCATTACTTTTTGTAGTTTGAGTATGAATTTTAAGTATAGTTTAAAAATGTCCATAAGCATTTAACATGTCGTTCTAAAACCAGTCAACTGATAAATAAAATCAAAAGGCAACAGTAAAAGTTCCTTGAAATGCTGAGACACTCCTTGAGATGCATTAACAATTATGCAAGGTTTGTGCGATGCCTACATGAATTAAGCATGTTAGCACGATGGGCAGCAGTGCTCATTGAATGTGCATGCTGCTCATTGCACTTACAGCTTTATAAGAACCTTTTCATGGCCTGGTGGCCATGGCAAGGTGCAGCCATCTTGAGCACACTAAATGAACAAATGGATTGCCTGTAGACAAACCTATTATGCGAGCATGAGCATACAGTTTATACAAGGTAAGGATACATTGATTAAAAGAATTAAGATACGGGCAAAGTTAAACCGGGAGAATGTACACAGAATACAATGGTATTAGTGGAGAAATAAGTAAGAGGGGAGGGTAAACATAGAAAAAGTACTCAGATAATGCAATCAAATGTGCTTATGTCACAAAGAACCATTCTAAACATAAATACTCCCATATTGTAGTAATAATAATCAACCCTGTTCACAATTCTTGATCTATGCACCTAAATAAAAATGGACATGCTAATAAACGATGTGAGAGTGACACAAAGCAACAGTGTAACAATGGGAAGTTGTTCTTCTTTCGGCTTTTCCCAGTTAGGGATCGCCACAGCGGAACTCCGGTCTGCTAATGATTGGCAGTAGATTTTTACGGTGCCGAGGTGCCAGGCCGACACCCAACCTTCAATGAAGGCACGCCCATTCACGCACGTCTTTCAAATGCCACTCAACCGCGGGGAGGACATGCAGACTCCACACAGAATGCATTCCAGCCGAGAATCGAATGGGAGAACCTCTTGCTGTGAGGCAACAATGCTACCGCTGCACCACCACAGCTTAGTGTAACAATGGGAAGTAAATGTGATATAAATGTTAATAACATACTGAGTTGAGATAACAGCAAGGGCAGTGGATACATTATGGGATATTCCCATGTACTGTAGTTATTGAATTTGACATGTGTATACAGAGAATGTATGTGTGATAACTGACAGTAGTGCTTTATCCTCTACTTCATCATGTACTAACAAGAAGAAATGAACGCTACACCTGTTGTGTCATGCACATCAAAAAGGCACATGCTTTTTGCCATTTATTGCCATTTGGTAACTGCAGAAAGGGGTTATATTACCTTGAAGCATGTATTAGACAAGCATGTGTTGCATATTCATGCCAGTCCTAAACAGTAATATAATAACACTCAAAATTCACAAGTAACAAATGCACAGATCTGATGATATTCCATTAGTTCAAGGTCTCCATTCGTAAATGGACTGCAGATATTACATGATTTTACTGGGCATGTTCTCAAGTAATTACAACAAACACTACCATAACACCATTCAAACAACACAAACGCCTATGAAAGTGTCCTAGCACAGGCCCAGTCACACTTTATGATGATCTTGCATCATGCCATACAGTAAGAAATGTTATGTGAGCCCTCATGTCCTATAAAGCTCAACAGTGTGAAGAAAAGAATCGCAGTCATACATAAATGTTTTGATGAAGACATGCAATACAGAGGATTATTATTTGGAAAATAAGTAATGCCTGTGAACAATCAATGATGTACTTTTCACTGAATCTTGCCAGACTCGAACACATGTCAGGACAGATATCAGAAAGCTATGCATCAACCTTTGATCCCACAGAAATAGACATACTATTAGTGTCATGAAGAACACCTTTGAAGGGTTTATAACACTTTCCTAATGTAATGGGCATGGATCCCATACCTTGGATTGTGATGCCTTAAAAATGTGGCTTTCTGATTGTGCCATTAATACTTTCCTTACATAAGCCACTCCTGTCTGGCACAGTTATCTAACAAACAGATGTTACCAGGTTCAAACCCCTTCCTATCATACTACACACTCTATAGAACTGTGTATTGACTGCATCTTTGCCAGGACATAGCAATGGAGCTTGTCATAAATAACTGCAATTAATGTGTGAAGTAAGAAAGGACATTTGATGATAATTTGTACAGTATTAATTTGTCAGAATGATGACAATGCTGTAAATATGTTAATGTTCACTATGAGCAGCACAATATCGATGTTTCTTGGCCAAGGAAGCTGTGTCTGTTGTTTTGTACACACACTATCCCAGAAATGAACCACACTCTATGTAGATATGCTGTACAAGTCATTGGTCAATGCATATGCCACAGGAGCACTCACACCATGACATTCACAGAACAACTGTTTCAGTGCCAGAAAATTACAAAATGAGTTTTTATTTCTATGTCCAAAGTAAAAATTGATAATAACCTGATACAGTTTTACTTGTGTAGCATCAGTACATTCATACAATGCTGCCCTTTGTTGGAATTAAACAGAAAGCTATGTAAGTCCACCAACTAACGACATGTGTGTGGATCTTATGCACCACAGTAGAAGTCTTAACACAACCGTCAAACTCCACCTATGTAAAGTCATTACATCATATGAGTGTGTTGTAAACAGTTTGCATGAGATAAAAGAGATGGGGAGACTTCTCCCAGTGTAGTCATACACATTATTAAAGTGGTGGATGTCATTTATGCATAAGCATAAGGACACACAGTGCTTACAGTCAGTCAGTGTGGGTTTTGAACATTTATGTGTCAACAGAAACTACATGATATTATGAAGAATGAATGTGCAATGCTGTAATTGTTGCTAAAATTGTGAAATATTTGTATATGAAGCCATGACATTGTTATTGCTGTGGGATATGTATATCTGTAATTTATTTAATAGACTGTTGCTATATGTCTATTTGTCACACATAATTTATTGATTCTAGGTAAACCTAAACACACATGATGTGTAATGCAGTTGTCACTGTGATGGTAGAATAGCAATCATGCACAGTGTGTGGAAAATCACAGATTTGAACTCATGCCTTACTAAGACAACAACATACAGAACATACATTTCCTCAAGCCACAGGAAAAACCTTAGTAGCTCTCTTAGGGAAGTAAGATTTCATCAGATGGTATCATCAGTATCAAATAAAGCATTTCTCTGTGAAAAATTAGCAGAAATTCTTGTAATAGGAATCCCCAGCTATACATGTACATAGCAGATAGCTAGGTGACAACATTGTTACCTATATGCACATTCACAGTCATTATGACATAACTGAGTCTAAGGAGTGATGGATGGATTTGAATGGACAATCTAAGATAACAAGATACAAAACATTGCTTGAATCATGCGTACCACATGAGATGGTGGTTTACAACTGTGACAGAGCACATCTGAATGGATGACATCACCATTGTTTAATAGGTTGATATTTCTGCTAAAAAGGAAAGAAGGTGGTTAAAGAGCACAGTAAGACTACACAGCTACACATCCTATATGCATTAGAAGCCTTTTCTACACAGCACAATAAACACATACTCACAGAAGTCAGTCATTGCTGGATTCAAACCACCTTTGTGCTTAGTTACACAGTCTAGCGAGTACAGTATCAACAGACAGCACCAGAGGATAGGTCATACTGTAACTATGATTAATTCATTTTTGAAAGCATTATGTAATAATTGTGTTTCTAAGACTATGTATTGCCTGGGATACTAAAAATGTATAGGGTAGCCCTCTACATGTGAAAATAAGTCTCCAAAGTGGAAGTTTACATAAGGGGTGTTGCCACAGAGCCAATAGTACACATAGTTACACCAGTTAAGCAATGTTGTTTTCAAACCTCCTATCTGTCTAGTTACAAAATCCAGAGAACACAGTAATAGCCACTAGCACCACCGGAAAAGTTTGACTTATAGTGGAAGAGCGTTCTTATGAAAGGATGATCTCATCAGTGTGTTGCAGCGAACATGCTTGTGGTAAAAGTGAGATAAGGGGATGGGGGAGTCCACTCTCAGTTTAAATTCCTCCCATGAGTGGAAGTAGATACGGCATGTCTGTTTAGGAAGCTATATATACCTGACATTTAAGCTACAGACACACAGGTTCACAACTGTATTATATAGTTGCACAATCTAGAGAACACAGTATTAACAGCAAGTGTACAGGAGAAATCTGACTGTTATAGTGATAAAGTGCACTCATGAAAGGATGATCTCATCAGTGCACTGCAGAGATGTTTGCATGAAAAGTGGAATAAAGTACAGAGTGAGCTGTGCTTGAAGTTAAAGTTTTCTCCCGAGTGGAAGTGGACACAGCACATCTGTTGTTGAAGCTTTACTTACCTAATGCTAGAACCACGCACACACAAACACACACACACACACACACACACACACACACACACACACACACACACACACACTTACCACTGTCAGAATTGTACCATTTACTTTACTAGTTACACAATCTAGAAACACAGTATGAAATGCAAGGGCCATAGGAAAAGTCTGACTTCAACGATGTGAAAATGCCATTTGTAAATATTAAAACTTCACTGTTTGGAACATTAGTTATTGTGCATCAACAGGTTCTGAGGCAAATGCATATGTCTGGATAGGCCAACATAACAGCACTGCATTTGTCCCATTTAATTACACACTTCTCTGATAACATCTATATATGTTAGTCTTGTCAATGACAATCACAACTGTAAAACAGAGTATTGTCAAGCTAGCTTTCGTGACAGTTCATACCAGGATGATTGCATGCAAATAGTAACCATTTATTGTGTCACTGCAGTTGTCTTGGCTCATGCTTGCACAACGTGCAGTAACAATACAAACAGACAATTCCTAAATATGTCAGTGCACTTCTGAATAATAGTGATGGATTATGTGTGAAAAGGTCTCTTACCATTGTAAAAAAGTAGCAAATATAACCATTGGAGTGCAGGCATACATTAACATACTGAATTAACTGAGCCATCATCACTCTGAAATCCTGATTCCTTGTTTTCAAAATTCCACTAACGCATACTAAAGTCATACAACATACTCACATAATTTTTTGATGTAATTTTTTTTAATCTCTCTCCATGAAGTGCAACAATGGCAAGCTGATTTGCAAAGCTGATGGCCAAATATCAATGCATGCGTATTCATATCTTGAGGTATTGACCTTAGAATGGGAATTAGCAGCAATGTATGGTGCTCCATGTGGATGTTCACACAAATAAGCAGTATACGCATACAACCATGTCTGAATTTGATGGAATGCAGAACATATATGTGTTATGGTCATGTTTCAGGTGTCATGATTTACACATTTGTCATGACAGGGGCAGTCCTTCAATCCTTTTATGTATGATACAGATTAATTATGAAAAACGTGAGGGAACATGCAAGTTATTGCTGGTGGAAACATGGCTTATGGAAACAGTTTTGAATCACGGAGATTTATTTCATGACACAGAAGGGGTGGAAAGAGGTGGACATTTAGTGACAGAAAGACACATACATACATACTAAGAGATTAGTTTATGGTTCATTTCTGCACATATTTGTGTTGTGTTACTTTTCAGTTTGTCATTATAATTATTCAGGCAAGATCTATAGAAGACAGTGTCCCAATGGAGAGTAAGCACATTAATAGAGCAGCAGGATAATGTGTGTTAATAAAATGTGCAGCTAACACTTACACACAAAGGAGTCATACAAAACATTCAGGAACACTTGGCATACATTTGGATTCAAACCTTGACAGCATTCCAAAACAAAACTGCAGACCTGAGCATTATCTAACCACACCATATAGGAGCTCCTACTTCACAAAGTTCAGATATGACAATATACTGAAGCAAAGGAGAATGCATGCATTAGTCTTCATTGGACTCTTGACAATTAGAAAATCCCATAATGTGTACATTACATCCAAAAGCATAAACATGAAACAATAAAAAGTGATGATACAGAAGTGGGAACACAGAGAGACAGGGATAAAGAAAGACAAAGTGTGTTATATTTTTCTTGGCAATTTTTTAATATCTTTCTGGTGTGTTATGGTTATGTTTTTCCTGATAAGTCATCCGTCATGCTATGTACAATTGAGTATTGCCAAAAGGCAGCAAGCAGGGGTCAAAAAGTATAAATATCAAATACAACTTAAAAAAAACAAAAAAAATAAATGATAAAATACCACTTTTGATAGCATACAACTCTAACCCTGATTCTCTTAGGGGTTGTGTCTTGGAAAAATTGCAAGTTGGCATAGGTGAATGTGTGTCTTTAAAAAACAAACTCTTAAAAAAAGAAACCCTGCTGATTTTAAAGTATGGTACTTTGGAGCCTCAGGGACTCAACAAAGAATGTAATTGGAAGTATGTGATTTGAATTGTATGCTTAATTGATTAATTGTTTTGTGTAATATGATGTATATAAGCAAACAGTATTTTGTAGTGTTTTTACTCTTGGAAGGCTGTGTAAGCCAAGGTGCTAAGTGTTTCATTAAATTTGCTTACTTGGATCGGTGGTCTTGGTGGTATTTTATCAAAAAGTATAAACATGACTGACACCTAAACAGGATAATGTTGTGTTACTGAGATATGCAGACAACACGTGCACATACTATAGTAATACAAATAAAGCATTAAAAATTATTTTTGCATATTTCTGGATTTGAACCCTTGACAGTATGCCAAAAAGCGTTTTACAGATATGTGAATTATGTCAACACACCACACAGGAAATGTTACTTCAGAGCATTAATTTTACTGGTGTGAAGGGAACATCACAAAACAATGAGCAAGTAAGAATGTAGGCATCAGGTGTCATCACAGTAATGACAATTTTGATATTACATAGGGTGTACTTTACAGCCAGCAGCACAATAAATGATCCAATGCAGAACAGAGATGTGTTATGTTAAAGTGTTATTTGTCATGATTTACACATTTGTCATGATGACAGGAATTTTTGGGCAGCATGCTTCTTAAAAATATTTGCAATTGGAACATCCTTTGTGGTGTGCTTTCAACTCTTCAGCCTGTACAAGCGAAGATTAGCCTGAATGTACATAGAACGGTGAGGCAAAGCATAGTAGTGCAAAAGGCACCTAAGTAATGAGTTGAAGGCAAAACCTCACAAGATTTTGCCATAAGCTATGCACTTCCATTTCTCCTGTGTTACACAAGTGCTGCTCAGGGTCAGGCATTGTTCAAATACTGAGGAGACAGACTGATGACACAGAAGGGAGAAGAGACATGGTGGGGGGAATGGAGGCAGGGAGCAAATACATTCTGACAGAAGCAGGATAATGACGACTCAAAACAATATGTAGGCAACAGCCACACATGAAATAGTCCAATAAAAACAGTCAACAGTTTGACATATTTCTGTATTACAACCCTTGAAAGTATGCAAAAATTAGTCTACAGATCAGAACACATCAGAGAATTATCTCAGAACACCACAAAGGAACTTTTACTTCACACAGTTTAAATTATACAATTGAAGGGACAGTGACAACTTACTGAAGCAAAAGGGGTAAGGAAAGAGAGAGAGAGAGAGATGGAGAGAGAAATACCAAGAGTTTTGTTTATGGTACATTTAGGACCATCTTTAGAGTGTGTTACTCTTAGGTGTTTCCTCGTATCCTTTCCTGAGATGCTCTGCACTATTAAGTGATTGCTATAAGGAAAAAGAAGGATTAGAAGAATAGAAACAAGATTAAGACATAATCAGGATAAGGATAGTTTAATAACTCTTCCTTTTGTGGATGGAATGCTTTTGCAAGTGCTTTATTGCTGCACTATTCATGTTACACTCATAAAATGCTGTAACTGGGGCTAAATACAGACATCTGGAGTTAAACATATAAGAATATAAAATTACAAAAAGTAATAATTTGACATACAGCTGTAATCAAACCCTTGACACTATGCAAAAACATCAGTCTACACACAAGAGAATTATCTCAACACGCTACATAGGTACTTGTCATTCATTACATCCAGCAGCCTAAGAACTGCTAGAGTAACTGTTTCAAAGCAGTGCTTTTACTTTGCCTTTACTTTGTATTCTTATAGTGCAGTGTATTTAAGCATATTTGTGTGAAGGTAAATGGATTAGTGTGGGTGATGTCAAAAATAGCACTGATGCACAATGAGATGCTCTGCGTAAATGCTGAAGACAAAAAGTGAAGGCTTTTTATGTGTCATTTCTGGATATGTGTGTTGTGATTAATTCTATTTTTTGACCAGGTTAAACATGAGAAAAAGGGGTTGATAGGCCATTGGTGAAAATGGTAGGCAAGCAGAGGGTAGAACACAGAGGAAAGAATACAGGAATTTGCAGGATGGTTGTGGGACAGCACTATAGCTATCCACTTCTTCACAACATAAATTTAGAACTGTACATAAAATTTCATGACTTTGGGGTGTCATCAAACCAGGAATAGGTGATATCAACAGAATAATGTTGTATAGCCAACTGGACCAAGTCAAGAGTTTCAAAATGACATATATGCAAAGTTGACAGCTATGTATGGGGCATAATTTTTTTTTTTTGTGGGACAGGTGCTCCTATTTTTGTGGAGAGAGAAGAATGTTGGGGAATGTGCTTAGGAATGAGAGGGTAAGGCAGGTAGATTAGGTGAGGTAGCAGGCACAAACATGCAGAACAAACAAGACAGACAGTGATGGTAAAGAACACAAAAGTTTGGGGGACATCATGACTGGGGATAGGAAGGGAACACTGGAGACACATTCATGTCCAGTTTGAGAACAGTAAGAATCTAGTCTTCACCCTCAGAACTGTCATCACTGTCACCTGCATCAGTTGCCTGGGTCGGTGCCAGACATGGCATAATTTTGTCAATATGATACAGGACCTTTTCGACCCTGCCAATTTGGGCACCAAGGCCCCTCTCCATTATTCCCTCCACCATCCATGTCAGGTCCTGATGGGTAACAAAATCACCATCTCCTCTACTACTATCCCAGAGGGTACCACTGCACCAGCAGCTGGGGCACAGCTACCTAACACAGGTGGAGCAGGTAGGGCAGGAGTTGTTGAGGCAACACTGATAGGTTGCAGCCCAGATATGCTGGGTGTCTATGCTGTCTCTGGTGGTGCTGCCACAGCCTCCTGTGGAGGTATGTCGGGTCGAGCCACAGTGGTTGGTCTAGCTGACTGTGCTGATGGCTACTTTGTTTTCAGCACCAATGGATTTAAAACAAAATTATATATATATATATATATATAAAACAGAGAGGGTGGGAGAGCCAAAATAAAGAGAGAATTAGATCAATGTCATGCCACATTATTTTATTATTTTAATACATAAACCAACATGAGAAATAGATAAGCATACCTTGACTACATCCAGATCTGATGGGAAGACATTCATGTCATAAAATCAAGCAGCAAACAAATAAATCCAAACCAGCCCAGAAGTTGAAAATGTTGAAACACAGGTGCCCAGTAGGAAGGTAGCTGGAATAAAGAAGCTGAACAACGACAAAGTGAAATCTTCTTTTTTAATACAAAATGGTGAGCGCTTTCCCAATGGTAACCATTGCTTCATCAGACATGTCATAAAATGTCATAAAATCAGTCAATCACAATGGTATGATATGACAAATACAATCATGTATTTTATTATGGCATATCACATATATGATTTCAAAATAAATAATTACATTTGCAAAAGTGTAAGTGCTAATGTCATGCAGTATTGCAGTTAATGTCTTAAAAATACTATCCTGTAAAAAAATCTAATGTCTGTTTTTGGGTATTAAACCCACACAGAATTAAGCTGAAGAACTTGTTGCTTAATGCAATAACCAAAAGCTACTGAAGCAGGCATGTATACTTGATATCAAAGTTAAAGTATGCTTGCTCAAGATGACATACAATGATGGACTGAAAATACTTCTATGCCTTGCAGTCAGGCCTGATGTATACTTACCATGTGCCTCTCTGAGGTGAGTTAGTCTCTCCTGATGCACCTCATAGTTTACTGCTATCTCTTCTGCAGCTGTATAGTAAAGAAAAGAAAGAAATATATAAAAGCATAATGGACAACTTTGTTGGCTGGTTAATCAATGTTATATCATAAACAGGTGATAGGTCAGTATACTTACACAACTGATGGGTGTTGACACTCTTACATTCATCCTCCCATCAGCTCAGGAAGTCCTACTTGTGTCGCTCCATGTCACTGTAGTGTTGACAATATTGTTCCCCAATGTGTGGGATACCAGTTTGAACAAGAGACAGCCTTGGCCAAGATATTCTAAACCTCAGCCTTATACAGTGACCCGGTATATTCCCTGTGTATCAGCCTGTGATTGTAGTGTTTGACGAGGAGTGCCAAAACAGTCCTGGAGTCCTCAGCACCCCAGCTTTGTGCTGTAAATTGAACACCATTCCTACCTTCCCAACCATGTCTGCAGAAGTCATACTAGAAATATTTGTCTGAATTGGTGCCCAGTTCAGATGCCACATGGAACAGCTTATGTGCAAAGATACACATCCTTGCTAGCTACATTTCTGCATGTGAAAGTACATCAATGGCTTAGCAGATACATTGGCACTTCTTCTTCTTTTCTTCTTTTCTTCTTTTTCTTTTTGCTCTTACCATTAGGAGTCACCACAGTGGATCATCTGTTTCCATTTCTTCCTGTCCTCTGCATCTTGTTCTGTCACACCAACCACCTTCATGTCCTCTCTCACCCCATTCATAAGCCTTACCTTAGGCCTTTCTCTTTTCCTCTTACCTGGCAGCTCCATCCTTAGCATCCTTTTCCCAATATACCCAGCATCCCTCCTCAGCACATGTCCAAACCAAAGCAATCTTGTCTCTCTGGCTTTGTCTCCAAACCGTCCAACCTGAGCTGACCGTCTAATATACTCATTCCTAATCCTGTCCATCCTCGTCACACCCAGTGCGAATCTTAACATCTTTAACTCTATCACATCCAGCTCTGACTCCTGCCTTTTTGTCAATGCTACTGTTTCCAACCCATATAACATAGTTGTCTCACTATCCTCTTGTAGACCTTCCCTTTCACTGACTGGTACCCGTCTGTCACAAATCACTCCTGACATGCTTCTCCACCCACTCCCCCCTGCCTGTACTGTCGTCTTCACCTCACTTCCACACTCACCGTTACTCTGAACTGTTGATCCCAAGTATTTAAACTCATCCACCTTCTCCAGCTCTACTACATCAAAAAGAGGGAAGTGTGAAATATGGCAGTGAGATTTAGCCATGTGTGATGCTCAAACTATGACACATGTTCCAGTGTTAAATACTGAAATTCTTTATGGTGTTTGTTATAATCATAGTAGATTGGAGGAAAAATGGTATGGTTTGTGAAATACTGGGCTGTTGGAACTTACACACTAGAAAAATTGATTAGTACCACCTGGGAATCAAACCCTTGGAAAAAAAGATAACATGTTAAATTTTGGTTATTAACTGTCAGTGCCACATGAGAACTAACATTTTAACATGTTAATTACAGATATACGTATTTAAAAATGAATATAGATATACTTAAGAGATGTCTGTATCTATCTGACTTTAAGTAGTTATGGTTTGCATTTCTATGTAAATACATTTTAGATGCATGGAGTTGAATGACCCGTGTAATACATGGTGGCTTATGTTGCATATATACTTCACAAGATATACAGCTCTAAATACATATTCCTGGTATGTGTTAACTCATAATAACTAAAACAGAACATACTGTGCAACTCATACCTATACAAATCTTACTCAGAGACACAAACTGTAGTCATAAATAATTTGTACAAATGTTAGGAATGTTGCTCTCCTAAGTCAGTCAATGTACTCACAGACTTTCTTGTAAATCTGTTCTCCTTGACACACCCTTGATAACTGTACATCAAAGAAAACTGACTGTGAATCTTGATTGTTCCTGCAGTCAGATGAATCATTCACCCTTGCAAGCCCTTAACAGGTAATACTTCTCAATGTTCATCCTTGCACTGCTAATGCATGTGCATGCAATCATGTAGGACCTTACACCATGTTTACCTGCCCTGCACTCAGTACAGATTGTGGAATTCATGAATGCTAATGAGTTCACTCCTCATTTGCATATTCACTGTTCTCAGAGGGCTGAATCTGTACTATATAAAGGTAATTGTGTAGGTAAGGAACGTGTATAACAGTATGGGGAGATTGTTTTCATCCAGATAGCTGGATACTGATCATTATCAACCCCCTTTTTTCAAATTTTCTACATGGGGTCAGGATGTTGTGTTTGTCTCTATCTCTGTCATTTCATTGCCACACTCCTGCCTTCTTCGACATCCCTGAATGTCACAGATCTTCTCTCACACAATCCACCCACCTCTTTGTTGGATGACCTTGCTTCTTCTTGCCTTCCTCCTGTCTGTTAGACATAATACCTCTAAGAACCCAGACAAATAGACAAATGAAGAAATGAATGACACACCACCTTTATGATGCACAACTCAAAGTCAGCTGTAACATGTCAAAGATTATTGATGAACATTTGGATGCTTGTGAATTGAGGTAGCAAACTGAGTTAAATGCCACAAGCTACCCTGGTTTAAATGAAACTGTTTCAATTAATTACATTTTAAAATGAAAGCATTTTGATTGTTTGTGATTTTATTTGTTCTTTTTATCTTGTAACTTTTACATCATGTGACCTCTTGGTGGGTTATTTAAACAGTGTTTTAATGTATGATTTTAGTTCTGATGAAGTTCTGAAAACTGTAATAATGAAAGTGCTCAGCTTTGGAATAAAGCTTTGGCAGGTTACAGGTGGTTTTCATTTCTCCTTCTGTGCATCGCAAAGGTGGTGTGTCATTCATTTCTTCCTGTCTATCCCAAATCATATTCACCGGTTTGTATTCTGATTTTCTGCACATGTGCCCAAACCACTGTAATCTGCTCTCTTTGATCTTTTATTCAATTGGAGCTACTTTGGCTTTTGCTCTTATTTCCTCATTTCTTCATCTGTCTCATAGTGTGCATCTTACCACCTGTCTCAGGCACTTTATTTCCATTACCTCTAGCTTCCTCAATGGCTCTGCCTTTACTGCCCAGGTTTCTGTACCATACAGTAGTACTGGTCACACCACTGTTTTGTATACCTTACTTTTCAGCTTCTTTAGCATTCTTTTGTCATACACTACACCTAACACTCTGTGCCAGTTGTCTGCAGTTACTCTGATTCTAACTTTGACTTTTTCATTCAGTCTTCTCTTCTCCTCATCCACCCCTCTGAAATACTTGAACCTGTTAACCTCTTCCACTATCTTCCCTTCTATCTCAATTCTCAGCTTCTTCTGATTTCCCCAATTTGCTGCCATTACAACTGTCTCATCTGTACTCAGTTTCATTCCATGTGCCTTCAGTTTGGCATTCCATTCCCCTATCTTTTGCTGAACTTTTTGCTCAGAGTCTGGCTGTAAAGCCACATACTCTGCCTAGATCTGTTCCTTCCAACCTGTTTACTAATATAGTCCATCAGTATGAATAGCAGTAGGCTCATGGCTAAACCCTGATGCACACCAACTCCCACTAAGAACTCCTCTGTGAGACTGAACTCTGTTTGTACTTGAGCCACTGGCTCCTTGTACATAGCTTACACTAATTCTATCAATGTTTCTGGGACTCCAAATTACCACAGGACTTCCAAAATCAGCTTTCTTAGGACCTTGTCATATTCTTTTTCCAAGTATAGGAATGCTCATTGGACTCTTTCCTCATCTCTACTTTCTTCTCGACTATCTGTCACACTGCAAACACTGGGTCAGTTGTGCTGCATACTCATCTGAATCTGAAATTATCATCTGCCATCTTACTTTCTACTACTCTGCATATCAATTTATCAATCACCCTCTACAGAACTTTCATGCAATTTGACAGGAGTTTGATACCGCTGTACTGCCCCACAGTTGTGTATGTCCCCTTTGGTCTTGTACACTGGCATGAGTATACTTATTCTCCAATCATCTGGGATACTCCTTTCTCTTCACACTGCTTTGAGTACCCTCAGGGGCCATTTCTCCCCATCTCACTGAGAATCTTTATCATATCTGCTGAGACCTCATCTGAGCCTGCTGCTTTCCCTGATTTCATTTTTCTTAGTAATGTTCTTACTTCTATGGTGGGCTCCTCTTCTTCTTTCATCATAGGCTGTGTCTGGGGCAGTACAGTTTCTGTGGAGTTTTCTTCCTTCAGAAGCTGCTGAAACTCTTTCCATCTGGCTTTGATATCCTATGGACCTGTGAGCAGGTTGTTGCTAGCATCCATTATGAAGAGTGTCTGAATATATCTTTTATTTTTATGCCTTTGCCTTGCAACCTGACACAGTTGCTTTGTGCCCCCTAGTGAGTCACTTTCCAGAAGCTGGTAGAGTGCTTCTGATTATGTTCTTTGCTATTCCAACTTTTTTCTTATGCTCTTTGTTAGCCAACCCATATTCCTTTCTAGCCTGGTTTGCCTTTTCTAGCTCCCACTTTTTCTTGCACTACTTTCTTTTGATGACTTCCTGGACTTCTGCATTCTACTACCAGCTTTCCTTATGTACCATATTTCCATACCTGCTTCAGCTGCATATCTTTTCTAAAGTTCTCCTCCATGCTGTTTTGAGGCTCTGCCATTCTTTAACTCCACCTATTTCCTCTTCTTCTTGTGCTAGGTGCTAGATCCTTGAGTAATTCCTTGAAATTGTGCTTTCTCTCTGGTCAACTTCCAGGTCTTCAGCCTTGTCTCTGTTGACCTTACAGCCTTCTCTGACTATTGCTTGCAGTTGCTGTGGGCTGTCTTTTCACTGGGGATGACTTTGTAATAACTGATTCTACCCCAATGCCCTTTCCTTGCTAGGAGGTCTACCTAAGTTGTATGTTGGCACTCAGAAATTAGAATGCCCTTTCATTTTTTTATTCATGCTGCCCCATCCATGTGGTCCTAGGCTGTCCTCATATCCTGTTCTATCTGTTCACTCATTATCAGCATCAGTTCCTGCTTTCCTGCTTTATCTAGTAGGTTCTGCAACTGCTGCCTGAATGCACTCTTCTCTTCCTGATCATAATGATGTGGAGCATAGGCTGAGATTATGAATATGACTGTGATTGTCATGAGTCTGTCACTAGTTCTGATGACATCCCTCACTGCCTTCTAAAGCCTGTCTCTTACTCTGTCACCAAAATTCCCACACCATTTTTAGCTGTCTTGAGTGTAGCAATTCTTAGTTCATGTTTGGCAGGTTGATTGGTTTTACATCCAGCTTTTGCTCAACACAAACACCAGTCAGCCAGGAGCTTTTTAAACCAGGGCTGCTGGGATATATGGCAGGCACAAACTGGCCAATAGGGGCACATGCACCCCTCCCACATAGGTCAGGTCTTCAACCCGTTTATCACCTAATAATCACCTAGAACCATATTTTACACTGCCAAATGGCCAACTCTTCCACGGCACTTAGTCTGGGGTCTGTGTTCCCTTGTCTTGAGAATACTGCACACCACAGTAGATGCCCAAAGCAGTTGGTCTATACAAGTCTTCCCCAATAGGGCACCATGTATAGCCTGTGCTGCTGCCCACAATTCCATTCTCAGGTGAGTTTGAGATTGAAACAGATGGGAGGAACTCAACAGAGACACAGGGAGAACATGCAAACTCCAAACAAGCATTAGCCAGAGGTCAGAATCGAACCTTGTATCGTGTGCATGGGAGGCAAGGACCTTAACCATTATGGCAACTTGTCTTTGCTTTCAAGGCTTGTTTTTAGTTTAACAACCAATTTGCTGAAAAGATATGTTGCTGTTTTTTTTACAAATTGCTTTATTTTAACCTTACTAATGAATTGCATTTCACACTACACCTATTGGTTTACTGTCTGCATTGTTTTCCTTAGCTGTTGCCATACCAGTGTATATCAGTTATTTACTGACCATTAAAAATGTTTGTAAATAATGTTACTTGACATTCATGTAAAGTTTTATCTGAGAAGTTGACCAGTTATTGCAGAAGATTTTTGTAGTATGTTTTAGGAAAGTCAGGGGGGTTGCATTATTAGCCCACAAATTTGTGTTAAGCCTGTAACATATACCTAACTGTCCTTGATGGAAGTGGATATCCCACAAAATATTAATCCATATTTCCTAGAAAAGAGCAGATTATTTTTGTTAATGCTGCAATGAACTACATAGTTACACAACTGCTGTCCTCCTGACATACTTTTAGCATTATTTTCATTTAATTTCTTTTTTTTTTGCCAGGAGGATTCTGTATTAAGTTGTACATACTCATATGGAGCCTTATTTTTTCAATTATTTTGTGCATGATGGATGGATACATTCATAGATCTCTATTTTGTTAATAATCAGTTGTGGCTTACTTTTATATATTTTTTTTATTTTTGTTTTATGTTTCCTCTGATACAGAGCTATGGTGCCAAGATATCTGCACCCTGTAAACTGCCATACAGTGATAGCAAGAATGAAGTGATCGTCCAGGCACATTGTCACCACAGATCTTTCCTCTTAGAGAGAGGTAGAGGTGACAAGTCCTCCCATGACCATATCTGGAAGTAAATGGTCAATGACATAAATGATGTAAGAGGTCATCCATACATATCCAAAAATAAGACATAGGGCCAGTGACATGATCAGGCAGGGGCTAGTCCTACTACCAAACTACCACTGACTGAAACATAGGAGTTCCTTTCCACTGTCAGAGGTCTAGACAGCTCAGCACAGGGTTCACACAGAATCATAGATGTTGGGGCTGACGTGAAAGACAACCCAAGTGTGTCTACTGCAGAACTTCTAGGTATGCAATATAATAAAATAATGCTCATTGTGAATAAATATATATATATATATATATATATATATATATATATATATATATATATGTTACATGTATTATATGTATGTACTGTATATATATATATATATATATATATATATATATATATATATATATATATATATATATATATATATATATATATATATATATATATATATATATATATATATATATATATATATATATATATATATATGTATATATCAGAGAGAGACAGCAAGAAAGGTGAGCTAGAAGAGAAGACACTATGAGAGAGAGAAAAAGATGGGGGGTCAACTGGACAGTACACTTTTGCATGAGATGTTTCTTATTCTGCAGCTATCAACAGGATTATTTTCTGTTTCTTGTGCATTTACATTGTGGTACTTAGTCATTTCATCTCCTTTTCTGATATGTACACACATCTGGTTCTCAGTTTGCATGATCACCTGCACATGGTAAGCATACCTTTTCTATTCTTATTAATGTACTATGGAAAATGTATGTATACAAGAAAGTAATGCTTTCATTGTATTAGCATCTATTGATTTTTAATATATGTTTAACATAACATATGTTTGTTCAATTTATATTGTATTTCTCTCTTTGTTGTGTTGATTACTTACTATCATAGGTGATCTTGCCAGCTGCACTGTGGAACTCCCACCATGTCAGAGTATTGATAGCCTCTGATGATGATGGTGGCAATGAAGACACACGGTCTGGGGTACAGAGGGTCATTTTGACAGTGAGGTTGTGTTTCCAACATCAACTGCCTCTATTTCAGGCACAGTCAGTATGCCTATGCACACCCATGACACAAAGACCTCAGGTATAGGATAGGTTGAAGGTGACACAGTTGATCAAGGTAGTGTGGTTACTCCAGTTGCAGAACTGGTTGATTCTCCCTGTTGCCACTATGAGGCTGAAGAGCCACACAGGCAAGTTGGTAGATATGGTTGGAGGAGGCATTTTGTCCACCCTCCTCCTGATGTTGGTATGTCAGTAGCTGCCACACGATGTGTGTGTAGGGCTGTCACATGGGCAAAGGCATTTTTCACCACGGCCTTGGAAGAAATAGTGCTATAACTAAACACTGAGGATTCTGACATGCAGGACTGCCTGAACTGTGTGGGTGACTCGTTGGATGGGATGAATGACTCACCGGATTAGGCAGTTTCTGTAATGGAATGTTTGCTGGGGGAGGGTTGGCTTCCATGTGACCAGAGAGCTGCTACTTCATCCAATGTTAGCTGACATGGCAATGTAAGATCCTGCTTCCATAGTGGCATTACTTCCACTGCTCCATCAGTGATTGCAGTGTCCACACTCAGACATGGTAGGCCATGTGGTCCTGGATGTAACTGTGATGAGAGCTTGTCTAGCAGACATCACTCATGTTCAGGTAGCACCCAATCTTCTAGCCAGGGGCATGGAACTAGCAGTGCAACTCCTGACAGATGTGGTTCTCATGGTTGGGGATGACAATGCCAAACTGGCTAGGCTAGCATGCATGCATCACATCTAGCCAGTATGACAGGACACAGTGCTACCACATTGCTTGACTGTGTTCATGCACATGCACACATATTCAACAAAAACTTGGCCATACCACCTCAAACCCACGCACAAGTTATCTAAACACAGCTGTTGATTGATATACATATCTTGCTACTGGCCCTGACAATTGGATACCTAATTAATAAATGTAATTAATGATTTTTTGTTACCCGCACACACTCACTACTTTGGTGTCAAGCTTGCCGTCCTGTAACCCCCCCCACATACACACACACACACACACACACACACACACACACACACACACACACACACACACACACACACACACACACACACACACACACATATCTTGTGCAACTGATGATGACTGTGCCCTACCCTTTGTACATTTCTTTGTGACTTAAGGTTGCAGATATGTTTGATGTACAGAGTGTATGACTGATGCTTGCTTACTCAGAAGCTTGCTTTAATGTAAATGCATTGCAGAAATTGTTTTTATTGATCATTCCTACTCATTTGTGAATGATTGGTTATGCAATTGTTGACCCTCATTGTATTTCTGTTAGTATTCTTAGTAATGCAATTAAAGTAGATATTTAAGTATTGATTATTGGTATACTTTGCAAATGATGCTATCATTGACCTGTGATGCTGACTGGTTTATATACAGTGATCAACCGAAATGCTTGATGCACAGTACTAGGCAAAATCTATAGCAGTATATTGCAAACATCAGTCATAAGCTATTTCCAACATTACTGTACACCTGGGACATCATCCAGCTTAGGGACATATAAGTATTTGCATACAACAGTAGTCATTTATATACCTCTTTTTTTCCATACAGGTTCCACACTTACCTTGTTAATCCTGCAGCTACAAGATGTGCCCTTGGGGGTTGTCTCTGTCTGATACTAACAGAACACAACCATTACATGATTTAGTAAAGATTGTGGACTTTTTGCAAGCATCAGTTTTAATATTTATATGTGCTTAGGCTCTTAGGTTTTCAATTAGGTAGTCAGAGTGTGTGTGCTTCCTTTGCTTCTTAGCTAGAGCCATGACATCTTGTGCTTGCCTACATCAGTTGGCACCATCTGCAGCTGGTAGTTCTGCCTCACACTCTTCATCTGTGTCTCCTGGAGCTGCTGGCCCTGCCTGTGGTTCTGCCCCTTGTTGTCCTTGTTTAACCTGTTTCCTGAGAGTTATACTGTGCAACATGGTACAGATTGTGAGTACATGGGCAGAGTTTGCTGGGTTGTACTGCAGGGCAACACCTGATGTGTCTAAACATTGCAACCTTGATTTGAGCAATCCAAATACATATTCTATGATATTTCTAGTTTGAGCATGGGTATCGATGTATCCCTGTTCAGTGGGGTTGTGTAGGTTTCTCATGGGTGTCATAAGTCAAGGTTCCAGTGCATAACCTGCATCCCCCACTAGATGCTCTTGTGGAAAGTCATCTCTAGCAAACCTTGTGTATAGCTCACAGGTGTGTCATGTGTGAGTCATGAAAACAGCCTGGCTTTCCTGTTCAACCACTGTAGATGAACCTTTAAGCATTACAGATAGCCTAATCATTTATAGAGTGGTATCCTTTCAGGTTAGTGTACCTCTTTCTCTGTTCACCATGTGGGGCTTTTATTTCTATGTGTGTGCAATCTATGGCCCCCAAAACTTCATGGAAGTGTGCTATTACATAAAATTCTTGAATGTTTCTTTCCCTCTCATCTGGGGTGTGTGAGAAACAGATATGTTCCCTTGTATACTGCCGCACTGCATTTAGAAAATTACATAAAATTCTAGAAGCTGCAGCCTGTGACACCCCCAAATATATCCCCCGTGGGTCTCTAGAAAGAATCTGTATGTAGTATATGTAATGCTACACATACCTCTGTTTTTAGTGAGATGAGTTCTCCATGATTTCCCTGGGGCCTCAGATGAGAGTGGCAGAGGTTGCATATTTCCTCTAGTGTTTCCCTGTCCACCTAGTGTCACTCTACAATTTCTGTGTCATGCAGTCCATGATATGTCAAATGGGGTCAAAACACTCATATCTTGACTGAGGTCTGACAGCAGCCTGGTTAATAATGACAGCAACAGCCCCTAGCATTTTTTTGTTAAGTGTCTGTATTTCAAAGAGTTTTAGATTTAAGACAAATGGCTACATTTGATGTATACATTTTCTTTATAGGTTCCTGAATAGCTCCACATGTTGGTCTGGTTATTTAGCATGTAAATCAGCTACTTATGCTTTCATTAGCATATTCTGACATTTGCTCTTGTTTTGATGCTCTACACTAAGTATAGAGCCATTTAATGAGTATGAAATAGTGAGCTATTGTGTGCACAGGGTGCAGCGATGCATACATGATAGCAACACTTAGTGTAGGCATTCATGAATTCGCCCCACTATCTTAACAAGTAGTAAATTGTCACTGCTAATACTGCATCCTCTAAAACTTGTTGCATCGTTACATTTTCCTTATTTACTAATAACCTTACTACTGTCCTGTCCAAAATAAATGTGTCACTTTCTGCAGATTGTTTGCTCCTGATTAAATTTGCAGAATTAATGAATAATGTTCCATCTGTCCATATATTTTTAAAAGAGTTGTTCTTTTGATGGTTTTAATGATAGCAGGCTAAGAAACCTAGTATCTCCAGCATGTTCTGGGTCTGCCATGAGGCATCTGTCACTGTAAGTGCTCTAACATTGCCCTCATTAGGTGTACAGACCACCTAAACTGACTCCACTCAACCAAGAGAGACTGCTCTTGTTCAACATTCTCCCAACATTTTCCCCAAGACTGCTGAGCTCCTTTATTTATCATGGAAAATTAGTCAAGCCACGTTGTGAATGAGTCTTATTTCTGATGATTACAATAGATCTCATCCTTTTGGTCACTATCTAAAGCTCTTGACCGTAGGTGAAGATGGAGTTTAGCTATAAAACTGAACTCATCATCCTGTGACTCAGCTCTTAGTTCACCACCCTACAATCTGGCACAATGCCTGCAGAACTGCCATCACTGCATCAAAGCACTGTTCAGTCTAACAATCTATGGCCTCTACCCTTGCACATGAATAAGATGCCACTACTTGTTGGAGCCACTTTCCTATCAACTGACTTTACAATTTGGTTTTGGCAACATGGGGGATTGATCTGACAAACTCAAGTTGCAAATCAACACTGATAAAATGTAATATAGATGCCCTTCTCCCCCATGAGAGCTTCACCCTAACTGCTATTTAAACATTTTTCCCAGCATGGGACCAGACATCTAGAATCCCAGCTCATTACTGCTTTGCAGAATTGATTACCATAGCTCTTTTAAAAAAGCATCTGCCTGACCCAATATTTATCAGTACATATTTTAGAAAGCCAGGGTATCATTTTACTCTTCAAATCTCCATTGATCACATCCATTCTTCTAACAACAAAGACTCATCTTGACTAATCCAATGATTTGACAATGTTTAGATATGCATATTACTCTATAACTGTCCTGCTACACCTCCTTTCCCTTCCCTGTCCACCTCACTTCACTCAACTATATTCTGCCTTTCTACCTACCATCCTTTTCACTGTCCTGCATTCTATCTACCTCTACTCCATTTATCACTCCACTATTATTTCTTCAGTGGCTACAATATAAATATCCTCTAGGATGATAACCATATGAGTAGATAACACATTATGATTTTTATTCTTCTATATCCATCTCCTTTATATTGGTTAATACTATTTTAATAAAATACTTTCTCTTTCATTCTTGCTTGGGTTACTTGAACAAAATGTAGATTTGTATGCTGCTATTCCCCATACATGCTCCATATCTATTTCTTGGGTTAGATGTGTGTTGCACCTAATTGTCACTAGCAATGTAAGCTTGAAGAATATACCCCCCTTGAAGCCGCAAATGGTTCTGTAGGAACCCCAGTTTTCTCTGAGGAATGTTTATAACGTATTCATTTAGAAAATGAAAGCTGTTTAGATAGTTGTCACTAGATGTGGTATTCTCAAAAGAATACAGGGTTTACTGTGTTTATTTCAGAATATCTAGTGAATCGTTTTATGAACTGTTTTTCAACACACCAGAAGCCGACTAAAACTGTATAAGTGTGTATGCTAACTAACTATTAAGAGAGCAGAACATTGTTACATTTTGCTAGATGTGACAATATGTCTTTTATGAAGTACATTCCAGCTGTGTATCAAGGCACAGAATAAAGAATGAAAATATACTTTAAACTGTTAACTTCACTGATTCTGTTTGCTAAACACATTCCACCTAAATATAGCCATAGCACTAAAGATGAGAACGTAATAGCTCTTTTAAGAAACCAAGAGACATGATTCATAAAATACTTTGAAAATGGAACAACACAAAATAAGTTCGCCCAGATTTTCAAAACAAATTGATTAGCCCATGCAGTAAGAAAACCCTCAGTACAAAGGAATTTTACTGTTTTAATCCATTGTCTTAACTTTGCCTCTGTTAGTTATTGTAGCTTATCAAATGGACCTTTAGCACAAAGTTGTACTGATTCATATCTTGTTTTACAATGTATTCTACTGGGTATTTAAATGTTCCTGCATTACTTTTGCATGAAACATTATGTATTTCTATGTAATATGTATTATGTTCTTTATGTTCTGGAACCCAGATCTAGGATGCTTTTGCATCACTGTGTTTCATGCATTAAGTATTATATTCATTGTGCTCTGCACCTAGACTGTGACTGAAAAGAGTCCAAAAACCAGCCCACCCTCCCAGTTAATAAAATAAATAGTAAGAGGCTGTGAGGATTTAATACTGACTCTGTAATAATAAATGTACACAGCCAAGAAACCCAAGAAACCTATCTGCCTGTGTTCTGTTTGATGGTTTTGCCAAAGTCCACAAATTCCTGAATTTCTTGGATTTGTTCCTATGTAAATGACAATGGCAAACTATCTAATAACTCTTATGAATGAGCAGAAAGCTAAGTGAAATTGGAAGACAGGATGCGATGAATCTTCTAATATGCCAGGAATAAAGTACACCTGTGCAAGTAAACATCATAAAAGTAAATGTTCAAACGATCACTGCTACAGTAGCTGCTCCCTCCTCTCATCCCCTTTTTTGCTTTTTGATTATGTCAGGTGTGTATATGTGTACCTATTTTTACTTCTAGTTATGCCAAGTGTATAACAGCTTACTGGCTGTTATATCCTTGGCAGTAGATAATCCATGCAGCTAATGCTACTGCAGCAGTGATCAATATGATGAACATTATTAGTTATGCAAGCTAGAATTGCAGATAAGGATACTCTTGTCTAAATCACTGGAGTACACAAATTCAGTTTTGTCAAATCTGGCTCTGTTGGCATAGGGGAATAAAGCTCTGCCTATGGCCTAGGTGACCTGGGTTTGTTTAATGGCTAAGGCATCTGGCAGAGCTTAGATGGGTGGAGCCTGTTGGGGAGGAAGGAGAAACAACACCAGCCAGATACTGCTATGGTTTCTTGAAGGAGTCAATGATGCAAATGTGAAGCCTGGGGTGAGTATTAGGTCAACTAACCCACTACCTGGTAGTAGTTTTCAACACATGTGCAGAAACACATGCTTGCAATTGTAGAGCACTGTGGGCCATTGCAGTGATGTAGCTAACATGTCCCTCTACTTAGGAGTATGGTTGGGTCATTACAAAGCATACTCATAGTCAGGATGCTGGTGACAGCACAAAGCATCATCATGGCTGCCTGAATGATGGTCCCTTCTAGATACCCTTTTGCCAATTCTAGGTGGAATCCCCAGTATGGGGGTACAGATAGGTCGGGTCTATATTAGATCAGCGAAATGGCATTACAGCGAATGCCGTTTTGCTGACACATATAGACCAAAATCTGAAAATAGCGAAGGCTCAGGTCAGCGATTTCTTTCCCAGGGGAAAAAATCACTTGGTCTGAGCCATGGCATTGCCCTTACCCCACTGTAGTGCGATCTTGGAGTTGGTATATTTACTTAGGGGAGCACAGCCCCCCACGTTGGGGGTGTGGGGGGTGACGCCTCCCACTTAGTTCTGTTTGAAATTGTGTGCATGTGTTTTTGGTGCTAGTTTGAATGTTCGAAGTTTAGTGCGGTTGGTGTTTACATGTCGCTGAAGAGGCGTTCAATGTAGCACCTCTTCGAGCATTTAATATAGACTCAATGGGTCATCACTAATTGGAAATGGCTTAATGGCCACCAGCACCGGGTCACAAAGCACATAGAAAAACATTTAGTTTTTCCAAAATCCATTGCTTTGAGACACTACCAGACTCATAATAGTAGAAAATCAGGGCATCTAACTTATTAAGTATTAATAACTAAGGAACCTACCTAGTAAGAAGACTAGAGCTTATCTCCCCAGGCCTCTACTGAAAATGGACATGTATCCAGTTAGACTAGCCCAGTCAACAAATGTAAAATAAATAAATAAATAAATAAAATAGTAAGAAGACTGCCCTTTGTTTTATGAGAAGCCAATTAGCTTTGATAATTGTATGATAGTGATGTGCATTCCTAGATATGTTGATCATAAATCTACATATTGTGTTGAAAGTGGTGTCTATAGCATTTCTGTTCATTTTAGAAGAAGCAGCTATTAAGGGAAGGCCATATTCTAGAAGAGAAAAAAATATTCCTTTGCCAATAGTGGATTTGACAGGAAAAGATAGAAAATGCAATATCCCACATGCCCAAAGGAATTTACTTCTGGTTTTCTCACTGCATGAATGAAACCTCAAAATTTGGCCAAGTCATATCCCTAGATATTTCAATAAGGTAGTTGATTCAATTGTTGCATTGACTGGGTGTTTAATTTCCAAGACGTTAGAGGACCTTGCAAGTTTTTGACATGTTCCAAATACCATTGCCTGTGTTTGGTATGAATTTAACAGATGTTTCTTATTATTTATCCAACTGTTTATCACACACAGGTACTTTTGTATCTGGCTTTATATTTCAGAGTGTTAGGGACGTGACCTAAATATATCCATGTCATCTGCATGGTGGATAAGGAGAAGGTGCGGCAGGTCATTGAGAAGCTTGTTGTTGTAAATAGAGAGAAGGAGAGGAAAAAATATATAACCTTGTTGAACACCTTTGAGTGGAGAAGAGTAATATAAGATGGAGGAGCCCATCTTGACTATGAAGAGTCTGTCAGTTAGAAAGTCTCGAAACTAGTTGGAGGCTTCTGAACTAATGCGTTATTCTACCAAGTGATTCATTAGGATGGAGTAGCCTACTAGGGCAAAAACTTTGTGATATCTATAAATAATGCTGTAGTTAGGTACCCTTTATGCATGTTGAATAATATCTCATCAGATAGGATCCATAGTGCAGTCATGATGCTATGACCTGTCCACCAACTGCATTGTTATCAGGATAGTAGATAGTAATGTTGACTAGACTGTGATAGATGGAGGGGAATGATTTTTTTCAGATATTTTCCCTACAGTGAAAAGGCTAGAGACTGATACGAAATGAAAAGCATTATCTGGTTTGGATTATTTTGGAACAGGTTTTACTAAAGCTACTTCCAGAGGTTGAACATGCCCAGAATTTGCCAAGGTGGGCCAAGAAATATTTTTATTTTTTTGTACATTTCTTAACCAGGTATGCCCATTGAATACAAATAGTCCTTTTCAGGGGCAACATAGGAGCACTGTCTGGTCAACTGATTTGCTCAGTGATGCACAGTAGCCACTTGGAGGTGGAAGGAATCATACCTTGTACCCCTGACTACAGGAAGCTACTTGTTAACAGCTCTGTGCTAACTGCCAGACTGCTTTAAGTGGCAGCTTAAATAATTATTGGAATACATGCCCATTTGCAGAGATTAATCAGCAGCTCTTATACAGTATCAGCTACATACCATAATAGTTTCCACCTGGGGCAGCCTCCCCCTAGTTATGTCTTTGACAGAGGTATCTTTAAATCCTTTTGCAAACATCTGAGAACATCTGAGAAGGCTTTCTGTTCCTCCTTTCTCCCTTTCTTTAAAAAAAAAATGCATGAATCTCTTTGTGTTCTGTGCTTCTCAAACATTTTGGAAATATAGAGTATATTTTAGTGCATTTATTAAAACTGTATTTGCCTTAATATTGCTACAACTCAAGTGCTCTAGGTTGCACTGCATCTGAGTTGTGTTTTAGCTGCTTTTCTGTATATATAGACTTCTCTGTATATGTAGACTAGCTACTTATTCTACTGTATTACTGCCTCTTAAATCGTTTTTCAGTTGTGCACTTGCCTTGTTTCATTTAAAAAGTTTTAAATTGCTAATTTTGTAGAGTTTTAATTGCATTTACTGTTTAGGACTACACACTCAAGTGTGTTAGACATTTCTGTGTTTATTCACTGTATTACTGCATTGTTTAGCCTGTTTTAACCAAAAAAAATAAATAAATAATATCTTGTTTGCTTGTTTCCCACCTTTCCTAGTCAGTATAGTCCAGATCCCAGGCTTTGCTTGAATCAGGACTTTATTTTCTGTGTTTAGAGCTATCCAGACCTTGCTGAGATAGAGGTAAGTCCTACTGCTTGCCAGTGGGAGTGGTGAGCATTGTACTGCCTATATAACACTAGAGGAGTGTTTTCCAGCTCTAAAATTGTAATTTTATTAACCTTTTTGGGCTGATTTCTATCCCTTTCAACTTTCTGGCTTAAAAACCAGTGTGTTTGCACATTTTTTGCATTGTGCAGCACAGCGGGGCTACAGTTAAACTATTCCAGGTGCCAGAAAGTCTGCTCTTTAAAGTTTCCCTTAGAACTAGCTGGTTTCTCAGTAGTAGCACTAAAATCTGAACTCCTGTGACTAGCACTTGCTCTAGAACCTGCTGGAAAGCACTAGGAAGCCTGAAACTGATACAAGCACTCAATTCTCCTTGTCAATAAGAAAAAATTAATCATAGGCACTAAACAGTCTATAATTACAAAGTACCTTGCAAAGGTAAGGGAAAACAGCTCTTGTACTTTACAAAAAAAGCACCTAAACAGGCATGTCCAGGGGTCAGCTTCCGGTGATTTATCCTGTCCACCTGGTGAATCTGGGCATACTGGGGCAATGTGGCAACTGCCTCATGTACACAGACACCCCTCTCCTCCTACCAGCCAACACTACAACCTGCGAGAGATGCACTTACATAGCCAAACTGGAAGCAAAGCTCTCTCCAGCCAAGATTGTGCTAGACAGTCAAGAGGAGAAGGTTAACACCTGCACTACACCTCAAGTGACACATAGCCCTTCAAAACCGACACTATCAACACCCACACATAGCAACACTAAACCCACATATGCGGAGGCCCTTAAAATTAACCTGCCCAAGCAACAAGGACTTCCGACACTAAAACGCAAACAAACACCAGTCACAACCAAAGTGACACATAGCTCACAACACCAGTGTGCCACCTAAAAGCAGCCCCTAAGGCAAGACAATGTACCCAGCACTTTAGTCATAAGTGACTCTATAGTCAGGCACACTGATGTCCCACTCACCAGGTTGAACAAGGAGAAAATTACAGTCAGCTGCCTGTCAGGTGCCAGGATCCACCACATAACACATACACTCAAGTCACTCCACAACAAGTACAAATACAACTCTGTCATTGTCCATGTTGGAGTGAATGACTTGAGATGCACCTCCCTGGACTACATGAAAAGAGAAATAGAAGAGCTCTCGGATAATGTGGCCCAGGCAGGTATGACCCTAGCTCTGAGTAGCATTCTGCCTTCGCCCAAAATGATACCACAGTATAAGGACAAAATGATTGACTTCAACAATTGGCTAATCTTCTGGTTTAATTCAAAGGGGATCCAGCATCTGTCTGCCTGGGAAGACATGATCGACAAACCACAATGCTTTGCCAGAGATAGTCTGCACCTGTCACCCCTGGGATTCAGGTTACTGGATAAAGCTCTTGCCACCTAATTTAGGCAAGGTTCAAAGGACAAAACCACCACCATAACAGATACAAGCATGCAAAATCTGAAGGTAATGCTACTCAATGCTAGAAGTCTAAACCTCAAAATGCACTCTCTCAAGGCACTCCTAAAAATGGAGAACATTGATATCTGTGCAGTAACTGAGACCTGGTTCAAAGCTCCGGAAAGCACCCCTGCAATACCAGGCTACAACTCTTACCACACTTTTCGGCCACCAAACCAAGACCAAAACACTAAAGGTGGAAGAGTGCCCATATTTACCAAGGATATTCACACCTCCAGGCTAGTTGCCCAACACAATGCATCTAAAATTCTCCAGGTGCAACTAACACTAGGTAAGACTGCAATCCATTTGTAGCTTGCTATAGATCCCCCTCCATGCCCCATGATTCTCACTACACCTTTCTAAACATACTGGAAAATATTAAGATACAACCAAACACCCTAATACTGGTTGAATTCAACTACCCTGCCATTAACTGGGAAAACTACTTGGGTACCAACACCTTTTCCCAACGGATCTTGGAATTCATAAATTCCAATGCCCTGGATCAACTAATCCATTGTCCCACCAGGGGCTCCAATATCCTAGACCTGGTCATTACCAACATGAGATATAGATGCTCCACACCAGTGGTCACCTCCTCATTGGTCATGTCTGACCATAAGCAAATCACCCTTGACATCCACATCCCACCCCCACCCCCCAGTAAGGAAACCTCCATAAAAAACTTCTCCAAACCCAGCTTCATACTACTCAAGTCAGAAGTGACAAACTTCATGTCACCCATGCAGACGGGATCTGAAAGTTCGACTGCTGAATCCTACACTAAGGCATTGTACGAGCACATCCACTCATGCATGAATCGTGCCATCCCATATAGAACCAAGATGCTCTCCTCCAAAAAAAGGAAGCCAATCTGGTGGTCCCCTGCCATAAACAAACTATACAACAGAAGGAAGAAACTGTTGCAGAAAAGAGGAAAATCCCAGGATGCAAAGAACTCCCTTACCAGCCTCAGTAAGAAGCTGAGATCCCTCATAAAATCCTCTAAAGCTAGTTACAAAAATAAAATTGTCAAAGATTCCAAAGACAACCACAAGGCATTCTATAGTTATGTCAAGAATCTAAATGGCAATGCTCAGATCTGCTCTGAGCTACAACAGAATGGCATTAAATATACTGATCCCATGGATATTGCCAATATCCTGACAGATCGATTTAGTGCCAACTTTACCCCCCTCTCACCCCCTAAAGGGCCCATCTCAATACCAAAAGATTGCCAAATTCCAGTAATCGTGGCCACACAGATAGAAACCACACTCTCCAAAGCTAAGAATACAGCATCCATGGGACCAGATGGCATCCCAGGCTGTGTACTACATGAACTACAAAATGAACTGGCACCTCACCTAAGTGTCATGTTTAATCATAGCCTCACCTCAGGCTTCGTGCCCACTAAGTGGCACACAGCTACAGTTATCCCACTCCACAAGGGGGGAATCCACCTTGGATCCCGGGAACTACCATCCCATCAGTCTGATGAGCCTGATCTGCAAGGGCATGGAACGCATTATCATGGAACTTTTAAACAAAGACATTGGAAGCCTTCAAACATTGGACCCCACCCAGTTTGGGTTTATGAAGGGCCGATATTGTCTCCTGAACCTGATTGACATCTTCAAATCAGTCTCCAGAGCTGTGGACGAGGGTAAGGTGGTCCACACAGCCTATCTGGACCTCGCCAAGGCCTTCAACACCATCCCCCACACTAGAATCATAGATAAACTTACTAAGCTGGGCATAAATCCCTACATCACTCGATGGGTTGCCAACTGGCTTACTGACAGAACCCAGACTGTAAAAGTAGCCGACTCCAAATCCAGCTCCAGACAAGTGACAAGTGGAGTACCTCAGGGTTCAGTCCTGGGACCGATCTTGTTTGGCATCTACTTCTCTGAAGTACAGGCCAACACTAAGGGACTCTGGCTAACAAAGTTCACAGATGACTGCAAACTGGGAGCCATTATTGAATCCACAAATGATGTGGATATTCTACAAAAGGGCCTTACAGAAACAGATGCTTGGTGCCAGAGCCATGGGCTCAAGCTTAATGCCAAGAAATGTATAGTTATCCCCTTTTGGAAAAAACATGTACCCATGAATTATCACACAGGTGGCAGTACACTAAACACCGAAAGTGTGATGAGAGACTTAGGGACACAGGTGGACAGTGGTCTCACCTTCGATAACCACATCGCCACAACAGTCAGGAAATCATTCTATGTGGCACACCTCATCACTAAGGGCTTTACATCCAGGAAAAAGGATGTAATTGTCCCACTGTACTCATCCCTCATTAGACCCATTATAGAGTATAACGCCCCATTTGGTATGTACCTCACAAGACATCTGCAACAGCTGGAAAGGTCGCAGAAATACCTCACTAAAAGAATCACAGGCATAAAGCAGATGCCATATGTTGACCATCTAAAAAAACTCCAGCTATACTCTGTGGCATATCGTCTACTCAGAGGTGATCTCTGCTTAACATACAAGGCCATGTCAAACCCTGAGCTGTTGGACATGCTCCACTTAAAGAAATCCCAATCCCTCAGAGCCACACACTCCAGGGATCTAAACCTTGTCATCACAATGAACAAAACATGCTGGAGGGATAGGTTCCTGACCCAGAGACTCCCCATACATGTCAAACAGAGTGCCTCCTTTGACCTCTTCAAAAGGAACCTTGATGATTGGATAGGAGGTAAGAAATTCACCCTGGGATCACCCTGCTAGACAGGGGTCCAGGGAAGTAAATATTGTGGGAAGAAATATCCAGGGAATTGTTATGGCTAGACTTGTATAGGCCCTAGGGCCGATGGCCTAGTACCAACCTTTGAACCTATAAGGTGATTGCTCAATCCAGCAGAGGTGCAGATACTTGAGACAATATATAATAACTTATTGCTATATAGTACTACATTAATAATATGTAGGTTCATAAGTTCTTATAAGCAGACAACCTAGGTGACCATATAAAGTCTAGCTATGCAACCCAGAAGGTTTAGTGGATGAATCTGCAACCCCACTCAGTGAGGGCCATTCTTCATACCAATGGAGTAAATGTGTGGGCACCCATCCAGTCATCAAGGCAGAATGTAAAGGAGGCCAATGTGTTATATTGTTTGACATGCAAACAGAGTTTTTTCCATAGATATGGGGTTCTGTGGATTAGGAACCTATTCTTGCATGAGCTGTTTTTGTGTTACAGTGAAGGCTGAGGTCTTTGAAACAAGTTGATAAAGAAGATAGTCAGAGACCCTTTATAAGGGATGCCAGCAACAACCTGCTTATCAGTCCACAGGACTTTAAAGGCAGATGAAAGGAGTACTTCCAGCAATTTCTGAATGAAGATAACCCCACAGAAGCTCTACTCCCCAGACACAGTCTACATTGAGAGAAGAGGAGGAGCCCAAGAGGTGAGAACAGCACTAAAGAAAATGAAGCCATGGAAAGCTGCAGGCTCAGATGGGGTCACAACAGATATGATCAAGATGTTGGGCAAGATAGGGAAAAATGGCTCCTGAGGGTACTCATAGCAGTATGGAGAGAAAGACATATCCAAGATGATTGGAGGATAAGCATACCAGTGCCAGTATTCAAGAACAAAGGGGACATTCACAACTGTGGGCAGTACAGAGGTATCAAACTCCTATCACACTGCATGAAAGCTCTGGAGAGGATGATTGATAAATGAATACACAGAGTAGTAGAAAGTAAGATGTGAAATGAGTAGTTCAGATTCAGATCAGGATGCAGCGCAACCAACCTAATATTTACAGTGGGACATATATTTGAGAAGAAGCTAGAGCTGAGGAAAGAGTCCAACTGGGAATTCCTATACTTGGAGAAAGCATATAGCAAGGTCACAAGAAAGCTGATTTGGGCAGTCTTGCTGTGGTTTGAAGTCCCAGAAACATTGGTAGAATAAGTGAAAACTATGTACAAGGACGTAATGACTCAGTGTTTCATCTTACAGAGGAGTTCCCAGTGGGAGTGTGTGTGCATCAAGGTTCAGCTCTGAGCCCACTGCTGTTCACACAGGTGATGGACTACATTAGCACACAAGTCAGGGAGACAGGTCAACAAAGTTGCTGTATGCAGACAATGTGGCATTACAGGCAGACTGAGTAAGAATGTCAGCAAAGGGTAGTGGAATGGAATGCAAAACTGAAGGCATATGGAATGAAAATGAGTATAGATAGAGTTGTAATGGCAGTAAATCAGGGAAGTCAGAAGACGCTGAAAACTGAGATAGAAGGGAAAACAGTGGAACAGGTTAACAGCTTCAAGTATCTGGGAGGGGGTGGTTGAGGAGAAGGGAAGTCTGAATGAGGAGGCCAAAGCTAGAATCACAGTGGCTGCAGCCAACTGGCACAGAGCATCAAGGGTAGTGCATGACAGAAGACTGCCAAAGAAGCTGAAAAGTAAGGTGTACAAATAGTGGTGCCACCAGTACTACTGCATGGTATAGTAACCTGGGCACTAAAGGTAGAGCAGATGAGGAAGATAGAAGTAATGGAGATGAAGTGGCTGAGATGGGTGGTAGAATACACACTATGGGACAGATGAAGAAATAAAGACATAAGAGTGGAAGCCAAAGTAGTTTCAATTACAGAAAAGGTCAAACAGAATAGATTTCTTTCCCGGTAAACAAATGTTAAATAAATAATAAATAAATACATTTCTGTGGTTCAGGCACATATGCAGAAAAGCAAAAGACAATCTAGTGAAGAAGATTTGGGACAGACAGGAAGAAAGCAAGAGGAAATGAGGGTCTCCAGCAAATAGTTGGATGGATTGTGTGACAGAAGACCTGCGACAGTCAGGCATGAATGTCAAAGAAGGTAGGAGAGTGGCCTTGAACAGGAAGAGATGGTGACAACTAACATGACATTCTGAGAAAATGATAGAAAAAGGGGTTGATGATGATGATTTTTAGCATTGCCAGAATTTTTGAGGTGAAGGAGATCTAATAGAACAGGAACTTTCATAGCCTGGATGGTGCATGCAGAGATCATCACACAGGAGCTGGTAAGAGACACAGAACAGCAATACAATTTTTTGTCTGTCTGGGTTGTTAAAGGAAGTTAGTCCTTTGATATTTTAGTTAGAAAAATCTGTGACTATTATCACTGGGCAAGACATTTGGAGCAGTGCAATACAAATGATGCACTGTATTCCATGACTGGCCTAAGGAGGAAATCAGAGAGGCACATTATGATTTCCTTAGGCCTGCAGATTATACTCCTGGTAAGTAACTGGGCAATGCAGAAGAATTTCCTAACTATAACAGATACACAATGACTGAAAAGGGATAATTCACTGTCAGTGAAGGTACCGGGATTTCTAATGACTGCATTACTCTTAAAGGGGATCAAGTTCCCTATGGTAATTATGCTACATTTTTTGGCATTTAACCTTAACGTCATGGTCTGTACACTAATTGTTGGTTTTGGCAAGCCTCTCTTGGAGGATATGAGTGTCCTTTTAGGAGTCAATAATAACACCAAATTTATAGTCATAAGCAGCCTTGGACAGCTACAGACATTTGATGTCTACTTTCAGATTCGAGAAATACACAGAGGAGGAGGCATAGGACAGAGGCCTGAGGGATACCACTAATGATGTGCTGTTTTAGATGAGAATGTGCCACCAACTTGTAACATGTGTTTTTCATATATATATATATATATATATATATATATATATATATATATACATATAACAGAAAGAAACACTCTGCAACCGATATCCTATGACCACTGTAGTAGTAAACAAATTTATTTAAACAAACAAAGTCACGAACCACAAATCCACAACAATAATCCAAGATCAAGCATTTTCGTCAATAGACTTCATCAGAACAATTAAACTCTTGAAAAAAACAGCCCTTTTATACTTACAAGCTGATTTTCATTAGACAAAACAGCCCTTGAAATTAAACTGACAGTGTTATTTTTTTGAATGACAGTATTATTTTTTTAAAACCAAGCTAAAACCTCCAAAAACTATCTATAAAATCACATAAAAAAGGCAGGAAAAATATGTACAAGGCATAAAAAATATTAAGTAATAATATGTAATACAATCTATATGTGTTGCTTTTAATTAAAAATGAATACTAAAAATACTGAAAAGGTTATATAACGGGGGTTAAAGTTTAGATGCCCAATACCTTAGTTCGGGCTTGATACTAATATGCTCATTAATCCCTATGGTGGCATTTAACCTAAGTTGCCATCTCACTTCAGCACTGAGTAGTTGATTTGCCCAATCACCTCCCCTAACGTCCTTAGCAACAACCTCCAGAATACCAAACCGGAAGGAATGGTCCTGGTGCAGGGAAACATGTTTATAAAGGGCGTTATTTTCATCTTTCCTTGTAATACTGTAAAGATGTTCATAGATTCTCCTATTCAATTTTCTTTCCGTTTTCCCTACGTAGAAAAACCCACACACCTGACAAACAGCTAGATACACCAGACCCATAGTGGTGCAAGAGCCTGCACTAAAGTTGACAACAATATTGTAGGGTCCCAGTGTTATTGATGGTATGTCTATCACAAATTTACAGTATTCACAAGCACCACACTTGGTGGTCCCCTTTGTGTTACCTTTTCTCTTTGAGACCTGGTTTTCCAAAAGGCTTTTCAAATTCCTATTGACCCTATATGTAAAAAAAGGTTCATCCCCTAAAACTGTCAAAAGGTCTGGATTCCCTTTTAACATAGTCCAGTTATTTTTTTTATAATACTTTTCACTCCAGATTAAGTTTCCCTATATGTTAACACCATCGTCTGTGTAAAGTCCCTATCTTGACAATGGGTTTGAGTTGTGTTAACATCCTCATCAGCAAGTAATGTCTTGAATCTCAGGCCCCATTCACTTATCACTTGGTCGCTAATATTGCTAACAAACCCCAATGGGTAACTCCTAGCCTTAAACATATTGGTCAATAGCTCCATTTCAGATTTTACCAAGTCCAAATTTGAACACATTCTAGCAACCCGAACCATTTGTCCTTTCACAATGTTTCTCTTTACATAGGTTGGGTGGCTACTTGTGAATTCTAAATAATCGTTAGAAAAAGTTGGTTTTCTATACACACTTGATTCAAAACAATTGGATCCCTCATCCTTAATTATTTTAACATCCAAATAGTTAATGTTGGAATTTCCGTTGTTACCAGTGAATTTGAAATAATCACATATTCCATTCAAAAAATCCAAAAAAATTTTATGGACATCACCTTCTTTCCATAAAATAAAGAGGTCATCTAGGAACCTAAGGTATAACAACCATTCTTCCTTATAGGGAGATCCAAAAACCAGAGTAGTTTCCCACTTATACATAACAAGATTGGCAAATAAAGGCGCACAACTGTTGCCCGTTGCCACCCCTTTGACTTGTTGAAAAAATTCCCCACCGAGACTAAAGAAGTTGTTTTTAAGAATCACCTCCATAAGTTCAATAATGAAGTTAATCAAGGTGTTACTTAAATTAGTTTTCTCTATTAACACTTCATAAAATAATTCAAGTCCCTTATCGTGGGGAATGGAGGTAAATAAATTGACAACATCAATTGTAGAAAAGGAAACATCCTTGTTGTAATAATCACTTTTAATCCTCCTCAACAAATCCCAAGAATCAACCAAAATATGGTCAATAGGGGCCAAAGCTTTCCTAACTGTTCGATCAATAAACACACCTAATGGTTAGGTTATACTGTTTTGTCCAGAAATAATTAACCTATATGGTCTTTCCAATAAATCCTTATGTGTCTTAGGAATTCCAAAAGCAATGGGGATAGTGGGGTAATCAACATGAAGAAAGTTGAAAATCTCCTCGTTGATAGCCCCTTGATACAAAGAGTCC